>NC_057862.1:684891313-685191313 GCF_019393635.1 Dromiciops gliroides
GAAGTGTAAGAGTGGTAGAGACCCAGTGCCACATTGCAATAGATTAAATACCAAAAGTATTGGAGAAAAAATAAGAGAGTAGAAACATGATGGTTTTAAATAAAAAAAAACAATACACACACACAAGAACTGTGGAGTATGGTAAAGTGTGAGAGGTGTATGATATGTATGCTTTTAAGACTACTCATACCTGTAAGATCGTGGATCCATTCAAAGAATATTTTGTAGTTGTATGTATGTATGTATGTGGATGCATATGTGTGTTGTTTTCTTTGGTGTAACCTCTTATTAACTCTAAACCACAATGGGATGTATACAGACAAATATCCATGTTTAACCTATTGAAATTTAGGCTACCCATTTGACTGTGTCCATTGTTCTCTTTATTTATCTCTAATTCTAACTGAATCTGTCCTTTTCTTCCTTGTTCCCCCCATTGTCTTCTTCAGCTGCCATTTCCTCTTTATCAGTAAAGATGAGGTGCAGAAGAGAGTGCCTTAATGATGTAATGCAAATCTTCTGGAAGATCAGACTGTTAGTGAGTTAGGGTAACAGTCTGCCAAATGTTTTACTGTTAACCAGGGAGACTTTCAGGTGTAGAATGGCTGAAATGCATTAAAGAGCTTTGGAGCCTGTCAAGAGAGGGCCCTGAAGTTCACTGCTTTCTACTATGTCAATCATATTTACAGTCAAGAATAGATGAAGACTTCCTGCCTGAGGCTGATTCATGACTGTAGAATCATATCAAAGATCCCCAAAGCATCATCTATAGCACAAAGCATTATTAGAGTCACAGGAATTCCTTTCATTGCATTATATTGAGATGTAGCTTAATACAATGGATTAAAACTGACTTCAGTATAAGAAAGAGTTGAGTTCAAGTCCTTCCACTGACTAATAGTGGCTGTCTGACTTTTGTAGCAAGTTTTTGACCTGTCAATTTCTTAAAGATAATAAGTTCCAGCATGCTATGGTTGTTGTTTTTGGTTATGTAGCCATGTCCAACCATTTTATGACTCCATGAAAACTAGGCTCTTCTATCCCCGACTATCTCCCATAATCTATCCAAGTTCATTTTCATTGGTTCTGTGATACTACCCATACCTTTCATTCTCTGTAATCCCCTTTTCTTTTGCTTTTAATTTTCTCAACATTGGGGTCTTTTCAAATGAATCACATTTTTTTTTCATTATGTTAACAAAATATTAAAATGCCAGATTCAGTATTTGTCCTTCCAGTAAATAGTCTGAATTAATGTATTTAAATATTGATTGATTTGATCTTCTTGCTATCCATAGTTCTCAAAAAATCTTCTCCAGCATCACAATTTGAAAGTGATGAATCTTTGGCATTCAATTTTCCTTGTAATACAACTCTCACAGCCATGCATTGCTATTGGAAAAACCATACCTTTGAGTATATAGACTTTTGTCAGCAAAAGGATGTCTGCTTTTTTAGTATGCTGTCCAGATTTGCCATAGCTTTTCTTCAAAGGAGCAATCATCTTTTAATTTCATGGATGCAGTTGATGTCTTCAGTGATCTTTGAGCCCAGGAATATAAAATCTGACATTGCTTCCATTGCTTCTCCCTCTATTTGCCAGGAAATGATGGGACCAGTTGCCAAGATCTTAGTTATTTGTGATGTTAAGCTTCAAGCCAGTTTTTACACTCTCCTCTTTCACCTTTATTAAGAAGTTTCTTATTCTTCTTTACATTTTGCCAGCAAAGTAGTATTGTCTGTATATCTGAAATTGTGCATGTTTTTCCTGGCATTCTTAATTCTTCCTTTTTATTTGTCCAGCCTGATATTTCACATTATATACTTTATATATAAGTTTAAATGTATGGTCTTGTCATACTCCTTTCCCAGTCTTAAAACAATCAATTCTTTCCTGTTTAGTTCTAATTGTTGCTTCTTGTCCCACATAAAGGTTCATAAGGTGATAATTGATATTCCCATCTCTTTTATGACTTGTCACATTTTGTTGTGATTCACACAGTTAAAGGCTTTAGTGTCCTCAGTGAAGTAGAAGTTTATTCATTTATTTATGTATTTATTTATTTTTGTTTTGCTTTCTGAAACTCCTTTGCCTTCTCCATGATCCAGTGAATGTTTGCAATTTGGTTGCAGTTACTCTACCTCTTCAAAAACAAGCCTATTCTTCTGGTAATTCTTAATTCAAATGAACCTGAAGTCTAGTTTGCATAATCTGAAACAGAAGCTTACTGGCATGTGAAATAAGCACAATTGTTGGGTAATGTCATTCATTGGCATTGTCTTTCTTTAGGACTGGGATATAAATTGTTTTTTTTTTTCTTTTCTTTCATTACAATGGCCATTGTTGAGTTTTCCATGCTTGCTAGGATATTGGGTGCATAAACATAACAGCATCATCTTTTAGAATTTTAAATAGCTCAAATGAAATTCTGTTACTAGTAACTTTGTCGTTAGTAATTTTTCATAAAAATTACTTGACTTTATCCTCCAGGATGTCTGGTTTTAGAACAGTACCCACACCATCATCATCATTGACATTAAGATCTTATTTCTACATAGTTCTGTGCATTATTGCCTCCTCATCTCAATCTCTTCTACTTCTGTAAAGTCCTTACCATTTTTTATCTTTTTCCAGGCCCATTTATGCATAAAACGTTTTTTTCTTGATAGCTCTAAATTTCTTGAAGAGTTCTCTTCTATTTACTACTCCATTATTTTCTTCTCTTTCTTTGCATTGATGGTTTAAGAAAACTTTATCTGTCCTTGCTATTCTCTGGAATTATGAATTACATTTGGTACATTGTTTCCTTTCTTCTTTTACTTTCACTTTCCTTATTTCCTCAGCTATTTGTAAAGCCTCATCAGATAATAATTTTTCTTTCTTGATCTTTTTCTTTGTATTATTTTTCATTGCTGACTCTTTTATGATGATGCACACCTCTGTTCATAGTTCTTCAGACACTCTACCAGATTTAATCCCTTATGTCCAATCATCACTTGTACTTCATATTCATGACAGGTTTTATTCAGGTCATAGTTATATCATAGGAATGTTTCCCCTACTTTCTTCAATTTAGGTCTGAATTTTGCAATGCAAAGCTCATAATGTGAGCCACAGTCAGGTCCCGTCTTGTTCTAACTGACTGTATAGAGCTTCCCTATCTTTAGATGTAAAGCATATAATCAACATGATTTTTATATTGACCACCTGGTAATGTGACTGTATAAATTCACCTTTGAGGTTGTTGAAAAAGAGTGTTATACTTGAATTGTCTTGACAAAACTCTATTAGTCTCTGCCCTGCTTCATTTTGTACTCCAAGGCTAACCTTGCCTGTTATTGCAATTACCTTTTGATTTCCTACTTGAGAATTTCAGTCTGTTATGATGAATGTGACATTTTTGGTGTTACTTCTAGAAGATGTAGGTCTTTATAGAACTGATCTACTTCAGCCTCTTTGGCATCAATGGTTGTAACATAGTTTTGTATTACTGTTATGGTGAATGGTTTGCCTTGGATCAAAAAGATAACTTTCTGTCATGTTTGAGATTATTTGCCAGTAGTAATTTTCTCACCCTTTTATTGACTGTGAGGGCTCCTCCATTTATTCTTAGGGATTCTTGCCCACAGTAGTATATATAGTGATAACCTGAATTATGTTCACCCATTCCCATCCATTTAAGTTCACTTGGGCAACTAGGTGGCACATAGAGCACTGGCCCTGAAGTTGGGAGGACCTGAATTAAATTCTCACTCAGACATTTACTAGCTTGGTGACCCTGGGTGATCCATATCTATTCATCCTGATGCATATCTTGCCACTGGACCCAGATGGCTCTTGAGGAGAGAGTGAGGTTGCTGACCTTGCACAGCTCTCCTTTACCTAAATCCAATTCACTGCAAGTCATAATATCACCCTGATGACATGGTCCTTTTCTTTTTTTTTTTTTTTTTTTAGTGAGGAAATTGGGGTTAAGTGACTTGCCCAGGGTCACACATCTAGTAAGTGTTAAGTGTCTGAGGCCAGATTTGAACTCAGGTACTCCTAACTCCAGGACCGGTGCTCTATCCACTGTGCCCCCTAGCTGCCCCAATATGGTCCTTTTCAAGAATGAAGGACAAACGATGACAATGACAGATTTACTGACACCCAAGATGCCAGTATTTAAGCTTTCCATCTTCCTTTTGACCACATCCAGCTTGCTTTAGTTAATGGAACTTACATTTCATTTTCCTAAGCAATATTGATCTTTATAACATTTGATTTTCCTTTCATCACCAGATGCATCTAGAACTGAGCTTCCTTGCAGTTTGGACCCAATTGCTTCATTAGTACTTGAGCTACTTATAATTGTCCTTTGTTCTTCCTTAGTAATAGGTTGAACACTTTCTGACCTAAGGGGCTCGTTTTCCTGTGTTGTATTTACTATAATTTTAATACTTCCCAAGGAGTTTTCTTGGCAAAGATACTGGAGTGGTTTACCATTAATCACCTTCTGTTAGATCTCTACATTGACCTGTCCATCTGGGATTGCCCTGCATGGCATAGCTCATAGACTCATTGAAGTATGCAAGCCCCTCTGCCACAACAAGTTAGCGATCTAGTAGGTGACTTTCTGCGATTGTTGCACATGTCACTAGTAGAGCGTTCCCGTATTGCTCATTCTCAATATGGATCAAATCACTAAAATAGCATGACAAAATATCATGGCACTCTTTTGACAAAGGCCTGAAACCTCTCATTTCCAATATCCCATGACCTTTAATGCCAATAGAGCTGGATGAATGAGGGAATCCTCTGGAGGTATGATTGAAGACATGGCTGTTACTGACACTTGGCACAATTCGTCATCAGTTAACCCTTTGATATTCTCTATTTCCAGGTTCCAAGTAAACAATCATCATGTTCTCTCACACAAGACTTTTCCAGGCTATGAGTACCATTCTTATGACCTTGAGAAGGTTATCTTCTTTTTCCAAATATTAGTTTGCCCAGTGTAACACCTAGCACTGCTCTTGGAAGACAGTTTAAAAATGCTTGTTGATAGATTGACTTTAAAATGAGAATTTTGCATTACATGATCTCTAACTTCCTTTCCAACTCTCAATCTATAAATCAATGATCTTAGGGAAAATGTAAACTGATAAAACCAACAATAATATATAAATGGGCATTCAGAAAAAATAAAATATAAAAAAACAGCAGGGGCAGCTAAGTGATACAGTGGATAAAGCACTGGCCTTGGATGCAGGAAGATCTGAGTTCAAATCCAGCCTCAGACACTTGACACTAACTGTGTGACCCTAGGCAAGTTACTTAAGCCCCATTGTCCTGAATAAAAAGGCAAAATTAGGGCTTAGATTTTTGGGGGCAGCTAGGTGGAGCAGTGGATAAGGCACCAGCCTTGGACTCAGGCAGACCTGAGTTCAAACCCAGCCTCAGACACTTACTAGCTGTGTGACCCTGTGCAAGTTATTTAACCCCCATTGCCCTGCAAAAAACAATAATAAAAACAAAAACAAAACAAAACCAAAACCAAAAAAACAGACACATAAGCCCATGCTTAATGGGATGTAATCTCATCTTTCTTCTTATCCTTTCTTCACTGGAAATCAGAACTGCCAGAGGAGTAAAATGGCCTAGCATTTAACCATCACAAAAAGATCCTACTTCTCTCCAATAGTATGTACTTTTTTTCAGACATTCTCAGAGTGATAAAGATTAGTGGCTTCTTCAAAGCAATTAACAGCAGCAACTACTTACTCCTAGGTAGTAGAAATATACAGCACCTTCCAAACATATGTAAGTTGCAGTTCTCTTTTGAGCAAGGAGGAAGTATGTTTTGTTAATACTGTCTGTATTAAGGTCCTGGGTAAAAAAAAATATATCAATTGACTCTACTTTAGCATCCGGGGAGGCCAAAGAAGAATGATTTCTTCCCGTGGCTCTGATGAGTCCCCATGAGGTTTGGCTGAAAGTACTCTGCCAGATGGCTCTGTAAAAGATGCTTCCAAGAGTTTTGTTGTCAAGTCAGAACACTTTTGCTGTTGATCAATGTCAGCAGAAAGCTAGCCAAAGGCAGAATGAGCTGTCACAGAAGGTAATGGCTTCCTTCTCACTGAGTCTGTAAGCAGAGGCTTGATGAGCACTTGTTATTGAGATTGGATAAATGACTCTCTTTTGGATAGAGATTGAACTAAATGTCCTCAATGGACCTTTCCAAGCCCTGGATTTGGGGAATTCTATAACATTATAACATATCTGTACTCTGAAATAAAGATACTAAAGCTCATGACCTAATGGTGAAAAAAATAAAAGAATTCACTATCATCAGTTCAACTATGTGACACAGGGGATACATCTGGACTTAGATGCTAGACCTGGAGTTATGGGACAGCGAGGAAGCTCCAGTAGATAGAGTATTTGGCCCTGAAGTTAGGAGGTACTGAGTTCAAATCTCCACTCAGACATTTCCTAGCTGTGTGACCCTTGACAAGTCACTTAACCATAATTATCTTAAACATCTGACACTCAGACACGTTTTAGATCTAAGTGAGCAATTGCATCTCAGTTTACTCATATATAAAAGAAAATAATGTCATTTACCTCCCAAGGGTTTTATAAGAATCAAATGGGGCAACATTTGTCAAGTGCTTTATAAACACAATATAAAAGCAGAGAGTTTTCTCTAGAAGCTTGTACTTCTCTAGCCCTTGGAAGCATTACAGTGACTTCACCAAACCAAAAGAGCTCAGTCTATGGAACACCTGGAACAGCCTTAGAGAATCATTATTCATTTAAAGAGAATCAATGTAGAAATATCATCTTATGGATATAATCTTGCATTTAAGAAGTTTTAGAACACAGAATTGAATATGACTTTTTAGCTGTTGTGGCAGGGTTCTATCTTTGGTATGTATAATAAGGTTCCATAGAAAGGAATGTGGGTAAAACTATCATCTTTTCCCGGAAGACATCATTAAGTCCAATTCAATTCAACTCAATTATATTGATTTTATTTTTCGAGTAACTTTTGCATGAGCAAGCTGCTAAAGTTGCATACCTTTCTTTACACTTATGGAACAACATGATCTGCAAAGTACTTATTAACAGAAAACTGATAGACTTAAGATATAGAATGCCAGCCATGAAATTAAGAAGGCTTTTGATGAGAGTGATATAGGGCAATGATAAAGCTGGCTTAACACACACACACACACACACACACACACACACACACACACACACACACAGAACAAAACAAAACAAACAACCAAAAACCTAAGATCTTGGCAACTGGTCCTATCACTTCCTGGCAAATAAGGAGAAAAAATGGAATAGTGTCAGATTTTATATTCCTGGGCTCAAAGACCAATGCAGATAAAGAATTCAGCCATGAGTTTAAAAGATGCTTGCTCCTTGGAAGGAAAGTTATGGCAAGTCTGGACAGCAGTCTAAAAATCAGAGACATCATCTTGACAACAAAGATATGTATAATCAAAGCTATGTTTTTTTTTTTGTTTGCTTGTTTGTTTGTTTGTTTTTTCCCATTAATGATGTGGGGCTTTAAGAATTGGAATATAAGGAAAACTGAGCACTGAAGAATTGATGCTCTCAAATTGTGTTGCTGGAAAGGACTTTTATGAGACCATTGGACAGCAATGAGATTTAATCAGTCAAGGCAAAGAAATTAATTCAGATTATTCACTGTAAAGTCAAATACTGAAGCTGAAACTCAAGTATTTTGGCCACATAATGAGAAGATAGGACACATTGGAAGAGACCCTATTCTTCAGAAAGACTGAAGGAAAAAGGAGAAAGGGAAGCAAAAGGATGAGATGGATAGATGGTGTCATGGAAGTAAGAAACAGGAACTTGAACAGATTTTTAGAGATAGTAGAGGATAGAAGAACCTGGCATGTTATGCTCCATGGGGTCATGAAAGGTCTGGCATGACTGAATAACCAAAAAACAAAAAAAGATTTTGACTCAGGAAGACATAAGTACAAATACAGCTTCAGAGAAATACTAACTGTGTGACACTGGACAAATCCTTTAACCTCTGTCTCCATTTCCCCAACTGTAAAATGTGTATCAGAATAACATCTACCTGACAGGGTTGTAAATGAGATTCTTGTCAGGTGCATAGCACAGTGCCCAACATACAATAGGCACTTAATAAATGCTTATTTCTTTGCTTCTTTTTCTTTTTTCCCAATTTGAACACATGGAAATATAAAAGGAACTAGGGATAGTCAGAAAAGTAACAATTATTTATTAAGCATTTATTACATCCCAAGCAGTGTGCTAAGTACTGGGCATATGAATATAAGAAAGAAAAAAGGATAGGCTATGCCCTCAAGGAGTGTATATGTTAATATTGGAAAACAACACATGAACAGTAGCCAAATAACAATAGAGGAGGTGGAGGAGGAACCTGTGTGGTGACATGGTAGTGAAGTCCTTTGGTCAGGGTATTAAATTCCAATGAGATAGAAGCATAGCCTGGAGGGGAATGAATTGTGACACATGTGAAGCCCCATCATCAAAATGGAAACCTTGGAAGGAATTCACCAATGGGCAAAGGAAATAAAAGAGGTTCCCTTAAGTATTTTTAATTGCAAAAAATAATTTAAGGAATTCTGAAAATGATCACAGAAAAAAAACCGAATAGGCCCGAAAGTTACATGTTGAAATTTTTATATACTTAAAAAGAAAAGAAAGCTTTATGTAATAGGAATTCAGTTTTATATACAATCCTCTTTTTTTTTTCCTCTTCTAGATATAAGGAAATATAATTAGATTTAGGGTGTATTAAGTATAAATATAAAAAAGAAAGAAAGAAAAGTACATGTTCCAAAAGTAGAATCTGTCCTAATTAGCCATACCAGATTTTGATTTGGAAAGCACTATCTTCAATCTCTCATCATTTTCTATCCCTCTCTTTGAATTTTTCTAGGTTACTGTAATCTCCTAAAAGGAGCATTAGGGTTGGAGTCAGAGGACCTGGACTCAAAGTTTTCAATGATCACTTACTAGCTGTATAACCTATATGTCCATAGGTTATTTCCAGATCTAGAAGTGTGTTGCCATTTTTGTTTGTTTTTTACCCCTTACCATTACTTACTGGTGTGGTAAGATTATTAGAATTTGGCTGACTGATTGGGATGAGCCACACCTGACCTGCCCTGAGTGACATGTGCTGCTGATGTCAGCAGGAGAAACCACTCTCAGCAGGCAGTTTTGAAGGACCTCCCCTTTTTTGGGGAGGAAGAATAAATGCTCACTAAGGAGAGCTCAATCTCTTCCAGAGTGACTTTCTTTTCCGGTGGTGCGAACAGCAGGAGCAGATAAGTTCTTCAGGCCCTGGCTGAAAAGCTGTTTTTCCATTGAAGCTACAGGTGGTGAGTTAACATAAGAGCCCTGCTCTTTTGAATTAACTGAACTGGAAGGAAGTTTGGAGATTGTATAGACTTAGGATAGAGTTAGGAAGATTATCCATATTTCTTTTTCCCTATTCCCTTGCCTTTGATTTTATTAATTTCACCTTTGCTCTTTATTTCATTCCCATTAATAAAACCAGATTCATTTGTGGAAAAGAGGCTGTTAGGCCCCTTTCTATTGGCCAGGGAGAACTATTGAAAAAGGCAGTTCAGAGTGGAGGGAGTCTTGGACCTAGAGGTCCCTCATTATTTCCAGGACCCCAATATTATGGTAAGTCACTCAATTAACTCTCCATATATTAAATTTGGCTCTCACAATGGGGTGCTTGATTTGAAGCTTAAAAGTTGTGATTTAATTTGGATGCTGTCACTGAATACCCTTGTTGTGAACAGGGGAAGTCACTATCCTTCTCTAGGCCTCAGGTATCTCTTCTTTAAAATGAGGCAATTGATCATGGGATTATTCTTTCCCTGACTCTCTAGCCATCACTCCTATAGGGGTTGCTGACACCCTAAGAGATGTGCTGCTGAATGAAGGTGGAGAAAATCAAGCAAACATTCTGACTGCAGCCACTACAAATTTGCGTTACAGAACCTTGCCTGACTCCTCCCCCCCACCCCCACCCCAACTGCTTGGCAATACTACTATACCTCCCTTATCAATTCAATCTACCACTCTCAACAGCATGTCTTCCAAGCCTTCTTGTCTGTTCTCAAACCTCCCATGGCTCCTTCTTTCCCCACTCTCTCAGCTGGGAACCTTGCTTCATATTTGACAGGAAAAAAAAAGTCACCTTCCATAAACTCCCTCTTCTCTATTCCTCATCTATGACTCAGGTGCCTCTGTCATTTTCAACTCCCTCAACCCATCTCACATGATAAAGTTGCCGTACCCCTTACCAAGGTTAACCTTTCTACTTATTCAAGTGATCACATTCCATCTCATCTCCTTCAACATTTTGCCCCACCCCATCCCCATTCTTTTGCTTATTTTCATTCTCTCCTGCTCTACTGGTTCATTTCCAACTGATCACTAACATGCCCATGTTGACTTGATACTTAAAAAGCAAAGCAAGTTGTTTTTTTTTTTCTATTTTGAGGTTTTCCATCATTGCTCTGATTTTTTTCTCTTATAACATGACTAATGCAGAAGTGGGATTAATGTTATTATGTGTGTGTATATATATATATGTATGTATGTATATATATGTATGTATGTATATATATGTGTATGTATGTATGTATGTATGTATATAAAACCTATATCAGATTACCTGCTGTCTAGGGGAGGGGGGAGGGAGGGGAGGGAGGGAGAAAAATCTGAAATTGTAAAGCTTGTATAAACAAAGGTTGAGAACTATCTCTACGTGTAATGGAAAAAAAAATAGTTTATTAATTAAAAAAAAAAAGCAAAGCAAAACAAAAACAAAAACAAAAACAACCTTACCTAACACTTCCATGCCCATTAACCATCTTCCTACATCTCTTCTGCTCTTTTTATTTAAACTCCTCAAAAAGGCCATCTTCCATAGGTGCCCCATTTTCTCTCATCTCACTCTCTTCTTAAACCCTTTGCAATTTAGTTCCTGATCTTATCATTCTGATGAAAATACTGTATTTCTAGTTACTAATGCACTCATAATTGACAATTCCAATAGCCTTTTCTTAATCCTCATTCTCCTTGACCTCTGCAGCCTTTAACATTAGTGATCACTCTCTCTTCCTTAATATCTCCTTCTCTCTAGGTTTTTAGGACACCACTCTCTCCTGGTTTTGCCCCTTACTGATTTTGAGCACTCTTTCAATGTCTCCCTTTCTGGATCCTACTCCAGATCATGCTCTCAAACCATAGTTGTACTTCAGAATTCTGTCATGGGCCCTCTTCTTTTCTTGCTACACGCAACTTCACTTAGTAATGCCATCAACTTCCATGGATTTAATTGTAATTCTAAGGTTACGATTTTCATATTTATTTTTCCTGCCTTGGTCTCTCCACTGACCTCCAATATTGTAGGTCCAATTGCATTTCATATATCTCAAAACAAGTTTTCAGTAGATAGTCCAAAATAGAATCTTTCACCCTAAATCTTCCCTACTACTGTTTCCCTTATAACGTTAGAGGGCAACACCATCCTCGTCATCCTTTAGTTTTGAAACCTAGGAGTCTTCCTGGGTTTCTCACTCTCTCTCACCTCCCCTCCTTATCCCAGCTGTTGCCAAGACCTGTCAATTTTACCCTTGCAACGTACGTCAAATATAGCCCCTTCTCTTCTGACACTGTAATGACTCTAATGTAGGCCCTCATCACCTCACACTTGGATTGTTTTTTTCAGTAGCTGGTGGTGCATCTGTCTGCCTCAAGTCTCTCCCCAATGGAGTCTATTCCCCATTCATCCACTAAAGTGATTTCCCTAAAACAGAGGTCTAATCATGTCACTGTCCTCCTCAACAAACTCTAGTTACCCCCAGGAGCAAAAAGAAAATGCTGTTTGGCATTCAAAGACCTTCATAAACTAGTCCCCTGCTACCTCTCTAGTCTTCTTCCATCTTCTTCTATCAGAGTACTTTTTGATCCAGTGACACAGTCCTCCTGGCTATTTCACAAACAAAACACTATATATCAGACAGAGGTATTGTGTCTGGCTGTCGCTCGTGCTTCAAACATGCTCCCTCCTCAACTCTGACTACCAAGTTATCTGGCTTCCTTTAAGTCCCAACTAAAGTCCTGCCTTCTAGAAGAAGCCTTCCCCAAAACCCAGTGCCTTACTTTTGTTAATTATTTCTTATGTATTCTGTATACAGCTTGCTTTGTATATATCTGTTTGCATGTTGTCTCCTCTCTTTGATTGTAAGCTTCTTGAGGGCAAGGACTGTATTTTACCTTTTTATATCCTTTGCAATTAGTAGAATGTCTGGAAAAAAGTAGGCACATAAGAAATGTTGATTGATTAGATAGTTCAACACTCTTCTCTTACAGATGAAACTGATGCTCCACAATGTAAAGGGATTTGCCCAGTGTCACAAGGCTAAGTGACAAGGCTAAGATTCTAACTCATGTTGTGTAAGTCCAAACTTTGTATACATTCCAATACGTTATGATTTCCCCTCAGCTATATGATCCCTCTCAGGGCTCTTCCTACTCTAAAATTGTGTTGCTATTATCACACTTTCTTCTTCTGTAGAATGAAAAGACTTGACTATATAATTATGGTGATTCTGATACACCCCCCAGTTTTGTGATGAGCAGACAGTGGGTTTTTTTTAAACCTTTTCTTCCTACCAGACTTTCCTCTAACCAATCCCTAGCCTCCTCCTGGGAATGTTTTTTTTTTTTTCCTATGACATATGAATATCAGAGATGAATGCAACAGGCTCACATGTGAAATTGGGCCAGGGTATTTTCTGTGCTACAGTCTTTTTGAAAATATCCATGCATTTATCCTGCAACACGTTAAGCTATCTGGTGGTACTTGTAGAGAGAATGTATGACCTAGAATATGGAAGATAGAGATCAAATCCTGCCCCCAACACTTATTAGCTGTGCAACATCACTTAATCTCTCTTTATATCAGTTACCTCATCTTTATACTGGTCATAATGATAGTCCCTACGTCTACAGTTATTTTGAAAATCAAATATGTTGAATGGCATATGGTGCTTTGTCATCCTTGCTATTATCTCTCTCTTTTTAAATTCCAAACTCAATGTTTCCAGAACATTTAAATCATTTTTCCCCCATTAAAACCTTGGGTTTATTCATTCTGTCCCCGTTTGCCCTTGTTTTGATTTGTTTGCATGTATGTATGTGTATATATACACATATATTATTGTCATTCAGTTATTTCAGTCATGTCTGACTCTTTGTGACTCCATTTGGAACACTCTTGGCAAAGATCATGATTTGCCATTCCTTTTCCAGCTCATTTTAATGATGACAAAACTGAGTTAAACAAGCAAAATGACTGGCCCAGGGTCACAGAGTCACAGAGCTGGTAGGCATCTAAGGCTGGATTTTCACTCAAGTCTTCCTGATTCAGACATGGCACTCTATCCCCTATACCATCTAGCTGTTTTCTTGCACATAAAGATTTGTATGTACATGCATACACATTTGTACATTTGTTTCTGTGTGTATATATACACATATGCATTGTGTTATATGAACATATATATGTTAATTCACACACATATATGTATGTGTGTGTATATATATATATATACAGACACACACACATATATATATACAGACACATATACATATATACACATACATACACACACACACACACACACACACACATATATATATATATATAAATTTGTTGGTTGGGGTGGGTGGGATATTATGAGACGATGGTGGTTTGGGAATAAGCCTCTTCCACCAGTCAATAAATCCAGTTCCTTTCCTAGGAGTATTGTACTCGAGTTATTTTTGACAATACACTTTGAACATCATATCTATTTATGGAACCCAACTGAATTTTACTAAGGGAGATTATTAGGCTGTAAGAAATCTAGTCTCAGAAAAATAATGATCAGAAATAGGCCAAGTTTAGTACAATGTGGATGGTGCATTCTAAAGGGACATTTATCATTTTCTCAGGCTGGGGCACTGCTCAACTTCGATTATTCTACTTGTCTAGAAACTTACCACACCCCATCTCAGGGCACATGCTGAGTTTGCCAACTCAGGACTAAAGTATCTTTGAATACCGAGCTGGAAGAGATATTAGAGTATGTCCACTTGACCCTTTCAAACAACAGACAAGTATGATCTGATGCTGAGAAGAGGCCAGTATGTTTCCCCTTATACATTAGTCTCTTCCAAATACAGAAAGTGACATTATGTACGGAAAGAATAATCATAATACCTGGCCTTTCTATAGTATTTTCATGCTTGCAGGGCACTCTCCAATCCTTGACTCATTTGTAGCTCATAACCCTGTGATGTAGGAGATATGAGAGAAAAACAGAATTTCTAATTTGGGAAAGACCTTAGAAGTGATCTTATCCAACTCATACCTGCATAAGCATCTGCTTTATAACATACTTAGCATGCCCACCAAGTGTTTGACTAATTTAGGGAGACCATGTTACTTTAGAAAACTGCTGGACATTAAGAAGTTGTTGCTTTTTCTTTTTCTTTGAGATCATTATTAAATTCATCCCTTTGTGACCCTTACCCATTACTCTTGATTATTCCATTTGAGAAAAATCTAATCCCTGCTCTATGACAACCATTCAAATACTTGAAGACTCTTAAATCATTCTTTATCTTGATTGTTTTTTCAGGTTAAGTATCCCATATCCTACTATTTATCCTCATATAATGTTAATGGATCAAAATTCACCTTTGACCCAGTAGTTCCCCACAGATTATCTTCAGTTTATCTATTCAAATTTGATTGCTCACCTGTATAATAGAAAGGAAATGCACTTATTTATTAAGTTCTTACTATGTATTAAGCATTCTGCTAAGTGCTGTAGATATAAACAGAGATGTAAGAAAGATGCTCTCAGAGAACAAAAGATCTAATGGGGAGAACACATAAAGGAGGATTCCACTGTGGTATATCTGCAAAATCCCATTGTTCCCTTGTGTGTAGCAACAGGGAAGGTGATGAAACCATTTCCACTGGATACACTTGAAGGTTATATCACAATTCCCAGGCGTCCAGAGGACATGTTGGCAAGGCAGACAGTATGAAACAACAGATAATTCTCTGGTACTTTCAATCCTGGCTAGTTCTAATGTTCTGATGGTTAACACAGAAAATTTAGTAGAACAGTATCAACAACATTGTGTATTGATCAACTGTGATAGACTTGACTCTTCTCAGCAATATGATGGTCCAAGATTGTCCCAAAGGACTCATGATAGAAAATGCTCTCCAAATCTCAAAAAAAAAAAAAAAAGAACTCTAGAATGTAGATGCAGATTGAACCATAATATTTCTACATTTTTTGTTTTCCTTTTTTGAGGTTTTTCCGTTTTGCTCTGATTCTTCTTTCACAGCATGACTAATGCAGAAATATGCTTAATGTGATTATACATATATAACCTCTATCAGATTGCTTCCTGTCTTGGGAAAGGGAGAGGGAGGGGAGAGAGGGAGAAAAAATTGAAACTAGAAATCTTAGGAAAACAAATGTTGAAAACTATCTCTACATGTAACTAGGAAATAATAAAATACTTTTATGATATATAAAAAAGAAAATTTAGTAGAGTAGTTGAGTAGTGAGAAGGGGAAGGCAGAAGCTGAAGGTAGTTGACATTGGGAGAACATCTGTATATAATTGGGGTTATTTTTGATAATACCATGCCATGCACAAAATAGTGATCTCTTGATGTAAATGTCTAGTTGCTTGTTCATGTGTGTAGGAGGTTCTTAAGACAATAAATTGCATATTCTTTAAGATTTCTAATATCCATTATCTCAATATCATATGTAGTCTTCCGTTATAGAAACACTCTGGTATTCTCTTTGGAACCTTCTTGTATTTTTGTTGCCCTTTTTTCAACAACTTTCCATTATTTCACTGTGAGAGCGAAATTTACAGAAGTCCTACTCTATTATTCATTCCATCTTCTTGCTGTCACATGGAATCCTTCTGTAGAAACCTTCCTGGGCCAAATTATTGAAGCTTGAATTGCGGTGGTGTTTTAAGAATATAGATCTACTTTCTTTTTATATAGTTGAGGTAATTATCTTCAAGGGGATTATCTGTTGTCTTTTCAATTCAACAAATTGCTTAAAGTACAATTTTCAGAGCAACATGGTGAGAATTATAGATGGCAGCATATTTTGATAATCTATTTCCCCTGCCCTCATTGAGTCTCTGACCTAGGAGGGTGAAAAGGATATTAGTTCATATAACTACAGTGAATAACAACATCACCACCATCATTAACAACAACAGCACTTTTTAAGAAGTGCAAAGAAAAGTGTTTATTAAGGAATGAGACACCAGTGGTTGCTTTTTTTTTTTTTGTCTTTGTAGCTCCATACCCTAGAACAATAATTTAACAGTGCAATAATCAGAACCATGCCAAAGAACAATTCGCAGCTTCACAGTAGAATAGCACACATGGACGATATGACCACTTATAAGTCATTTAACATTCATAGGTCTGATTTTTCCCTGTAAAATAACAGGATTGGAGTAGAAGGCACCTTTTCCAGCTCTAAATTTCTTCTACTATGATATGAAATTATATTAGAAAAATAATCCCCACCCCACCCCCACAACATTACCTTACACTGGTCATCCGCAGACTCTGAACATTTCCATCATGGAGCAATATATGGTTCTCAAGACATCCTAACTTTGGACAGTTCTCATTGTTAGGAAGCTCTTATTCATATCAAGCCAAAGGGCTTATCTCCTCAACCCCACCCCCAATAACCTTAGCTCTGTACTTTGGGGCCAAGCACAAGAAACTTACCCACCCTTATGCATATTGTTCTTGAGGTTAAAGATATTCAGATCTAGGGGGCAGCTAGGTGGCACAGTGGATAGAGCACCAGCCCTGGAGTCAGGAGGACCTGAGTTCAAATCCGGCCTCAGACACTTAACAGTTATTAGCTGTGTGACCCTGGGCAAGTCACTTAACCCCAATTGCCTCACAAAACAAAACAAAACAAAAAAAAACGATATTCAGATCTTTCCATTGATCCTCATGTGTTGGATTCTCCATTCCTCTTGACATTCATGTTGTAGCCATATAATCAAAGAGTATATAACTGAACTAGGCTTCAGACATCATTTAACCCTCTAGTTATACAGATATGGAAGCTGAGATTATGTGATTCAAGAGATTTATTGAGGTTCCTATATAGTAAGGAAGAAAACCACACACCCAACCCAACTCCTGTGACTTAATGGTCCTCTTCCTCCTATTTTGCGTATTACCCTTTCACCACATTCTAATTTTATAATGTCCTTAGGAAAATGAGTTCTGCACAATTCAAAAGGACACTACCAATGTGGTTTGAACAGGATGGAGGAAAGCTGTAAAATTAGCTCCTCATTATGATTCTGATTTATACAGTAAGCAAATCTATCTATCTATCTATCTATCTATCTATCTATCTATCTATCTATCTATCTATCTATCTATCTATCTATCTGCCTGCTTTCCCACTCAGACACATACCTCTTCTGCCCTATAGAAGGAAAACTTCTGATATAGATTTCCTTTTTCATTGTTCCCTACTAGTAACATGATAAAAAAAAGTGGAATGGACAGAAGCTCTAGGACGAGAGGGCTTTGGTTCAAATCCTATATCTGATTTTTACTGCCTTCTTAGCAATGGACAAGTGAAATATTTATCAGACTGAATATAACCCTTCTCCTCTTCATTAACACAGATTAATCAACCATTATGTATTTCTTAAGTTTCTCCTATGTGCCAGGCATGATACTAGGGACAGATGTATAAGATCTCTCAGTTTAGAAGGATATTCATGTCTGTTTGTCAAATCATAGACTTTAGTCTTTTGAAGGAATGTTAAAATCAGTGAGGCTGATCTTCTAGTATTAAAGAATTGGAATCTATGGTCTAGAGAATTTGTAAAATTATCCAAGATGATGCAGGGAACTAGGGGCAAAGTCAGAAGTAGAGCCCAGTTTTTCTGACTCACAGCCTTGTGGCCTTTCCACGACCATCATTCCATTCCCTCTTATATATGGACATTTTCCAGTATAGGAAGATAGGTCTTATATCTTTTCTCAGTTTTCACTTCCCCTCATTTCATGATACAGTCACATTCCTCACTTCCATGGAGATGCATGCTTATTCAAACGTGGTTGTGGGCAGCATCCTGAACATGTTTATCCATGAGTGGGTGCATGTTGTATTGAGTTGTTAAATAGCAATCATTTCCTCTGGCACAAACACAACTAGTGATGATCTTCCATTCAGGATCTAAATAAATTCAATTTTTCATGGTTGGAGTGTTTTAGTAAAACTGTATTTTTTTCCTTACCTCCTTTCAGAAAGAAATGTTCATTCCACTCAGGCTTTGCACGCCCTCACACTGCTGCTTCTTAATTAGGTTGATTAGAGTCTTGGCTGGGCCGATCACTGTGTCAAGGGCTCCCATACTCAGATGGAACATGTGCAGGCAGGCAATTCATTTCAGCAGCCATAACTTGAGTTTGGAATAGCCAGGGCATCGACTCCACTTTCATCTACGTTAATAAGTCATCTTAATTACACAACTCTGCAGTGGAGTTTGACAACAATTTAGGCAACTTCAAGATGAAGCTTTTCAGCAGGTAATTGGTAATTTATCTCCTTACTCATTACATTCAGTTCTCTTATTTCCTTGCACACACTTTGCAAATTACTAAAACATCAGCTATAAAGAGGAGGGGGGAAGAAAATACAATAATTGCCCTGTATTTCTGCCTTTTCTCTACCTAGGAATTTTTTTTTTCTGATATAGAGAAAAAAATCGTTACTTTTGGACACATAAGACTTCTGCTCAAATATCAGCAATGCTACATATTACCTGGAAGACCACAAGCACATAGTTTATTAATTTCTTCTTCTGGAAATTGAGATGATTGGACTCGATGTCTCCAAGAGCACTTCCAGTGCAAAATTTTTTATCTTCCTAGCATCATTACCCTTTGTAATCAATGGTAGCAATAAAAAGACCCTCATTTTCCATAGTATAGCCAGCATTTTAACTTATTAATTATTTCTCATTGCCATGGTTACATCACACCTTTATTTGGAAGGAAAATTCAGATTTCCTCTATGATAAAATATACTGATCATTTGAATAATTTCAGAATTTCATACTATATAACTTGCTTTTTTCTTTTAGGGAAATAATTGAGGTTTTTGAGGTTTTTCCTTTATAGAAGCAATAATGCAACATCTAAATAAACCAGGGTAAATTTTTTTTCCCATGAAAATCAAATTCTGGTTTACTGATTGTATTAATAAAGTCAAGAAAAGGGAGAGACCTATAATTTTATTTTCATAAGAAACTGATAAGTGGGAAAACACCATCTGTTAATGGTACCTTGTCTATAACTTAGAGCCTTAGTTACTTAGAGCACCAAAAAAAAAAAAAAAAAAAAGAGAAGTATCTTCCCGAAGGATGCAGCTATCCTCCTCCTCCTCCTCCTCCTTCACTTCCTTTCCCTTCTTTCTTTTAATCATTAAACCAAAGACTTTGAAATTGGAATGGACCTTGGTGGCCATCTGGTTTTGACTATACTGAAAAAGAATGATGACTACATAAGTGATCATACAGCCTCTCCTTGAATGAAAAAAAAAAAGTGATTTATCATTCTGCTCCTTTTTTGGTCTCCTTTCCTTTTCTGTATTTTCTCTTTTTCTTTTCATTATCTCCAATTATCAAGAATTTCAGAATTTTTAGATATTTGCATTTGTGTGTGTAGAGTTAAATGACAATAAGAATGGAATAAAGATCAACTGGTTATAGTAAAATAACCAATGAGTAAATCACAGTTTTATAGATTGCTGGTATCCTTCCCTAAAATAAAGCTATGGAACATCTGGAGAAAGAAAAAATATATATGCAAACTTTTTTTTTTATCTTCCCCCCACACACACACACACAGAGGCATTACTATTTATTTCCATTTTACTTAATGGGATTCAGTCTCTCACAGTGGAGAGGGTGCTAAATATAAAGTCAGGAAAACTTGGTTCACAACTGGTCTTTAAAAATGCCTGGCTTTATGACAATGTGCAAATCAATAAACCTTTCTGACCACCAGACAGTCCTCTAAGTCTAACAACTGGGGAAATCAGGAAATATTTCATGAAAGAAGCAGCACTTAAGCAGGATCTTGGATTGGAGCTAGGGGTTAGAACAATCAAAGTAAAGAAGTACATTATACATATTGGGGATGTTATTGACAAAAGTCACAGAAAGAGGATATGGTATGCTTCGTATGGTGTATATCATGGCTACATGACAGAGTGCATTAAAGAGAATAAGAGATGATGCTTGATACGCCCTTTTACATACACATATATACACATATGAAATGTATTGAAGTATATGTATGTGTGTTTTGCACACATATGTATAAATGATTCAAACAGCAAGTTCTCTGGTATTGAATGCCCTTGCTCATCATCTGGCCTACTAGAAACCTCTAAGCTGAATGTGAGAAAAATACCCTTAAAAATTACTAAGATATAGTGTTCACTACTTTGAGATATGCTGAAATGGAGAGTATCATCTAAGGTGCATTGATGATATAATTTTTTTCTTTTCTTTTTTTTTTGTTTGTTTTGTTTTGTTTTGTTTTGCAGGGCAATGAGGATTAAGTGACTTGCCCAAGATCACACAGCTAGTAAGTGTCAAGTGTCTGTGGTCAGATTTGAACTCAGGTCCTCCTGAATCCAGGGCTGGTGTAAATGTTTTCTTAATATATTTGATTCCTGTCAAATGAAAGAGAGTATAGGGCTGGGTATAGAGGAGAAATCCCTGCTCTCACTTTTCTGAAACTTATCATCAGTTATTTTGATTCATTTCCATAGATCTATGATCTCTGTGATGGGGGAATTGTCTCCTTTTTCATATTGGACTCTTATTGATATCTTCATATAAATCCACTACAAGGGAAGTCCACTGAACTATACTTAATAGGCTATAATTAATAGTTCAATCTAAATACATTCTGTGATCACATATGCTCTGGGTACATATATTAGCATGCATGCATATTTGGAGCCTATCAACATATGGGCAACTGGGAAATCGCAGTTGGAACACTAACAGACACACAAATACAATGTAGCTCCATGTTCCATGCTTTATATTTTATGGTATTATTGTTTTCAGTTCTGGAGAGCAAAATGCCTTTCCTTTCATAATGGTGCTGAATCCCCCAATGAAGAATAGGGCAATCACTAGTAGAACTGGCAGTTTCTAGGTATGTCAGGTGCCTCCTGGTACCTTCTCTTCCTTCCAGCAAAGTGTAGGAAGATCTCTCTAACCTCAGTTCCAATACTTTACATTTTGGGTGTTGGTAATTTATGAGAATCAGTATGGAGAGGGAGAACAGCAGGTCTGTGTGGGATGGTGGCAAATTTTAGTCTGAAAGTGAGTGATGCATGTTATAAGGAGATACATTGAGTTGAGAGGGAGGTGGGAAGGTGGGTAGAGAGGAGAAGAGGAAATACAAAGGAGTTTATTTAAAGGTTTTGACTGCAAAGGAAATTTCTCAATACATCCAGGTAGAAGCAGGCCCACTTTAATTTTATATGTAAGGGACTGAGACACACTGCTTTCCATCCCATAAGGTCTACAACAAGGTAACAATAGAGTAGAACCATTTTTTAAATGCTGAGATTCTCTGTTTGTAGTCTTTTAGTTTTTCTAATTTCAGATGCTATCAATGGATCTGTCTTTTTTCCCCTCAGCTGGATCTCAATGTGACAGTAATATAGCTGGATGTCTGCCCAGATGTGTTATTTCTTTCTCTTCAGGCCAGGAGGAAACTGCACCAGACAAATGTTACTGTAGCACAAACCCACCCCCTCTTCCTTGCCCTCTTTGGAACTTACAGGAAATTTACAAGAGGAATTAAGCTCTAATCAGTTGAAAAATTACAACCAAATGGCATGGCTTTACAAATCGCCTATCAGGGTAACTAGACTGTGATTATCTATCTCATTAAGTGTAATATATAAAAGAGTTCAGATCCTCCCTTTAATTAGCTAATAACACTAAACTCTCCAGTGGGTGGGTGATAAACTGCCCAGGTTGATTACCTAGTGGTGTGTGTGTGTGTGTGTGTGTGTGTGTGTGAGAGAGAGAGAGAGAGAGAGAGTGATTAGTGTATACATGTTAAATCTCATTTTAGACTAATTTGAGTTCTTCTCCTAACAGGAATCACAGCAAGTATACTCCCCCCCCCCCCCACTGAAACTGATACTTAAATCAATGGATCACCAATCCAGGGTTTGAAGGGATGTTCAAAAATATATAATTTTAGGAAGTAAGGAAACTGAGGGCAAGGGAGGTATATAGTTCAAGATCACACAAGGGATCATGACATTCAAACTGGAATGGACATCTACACTGACAACATAATTTTCTAGATGAGGAAACCGACATAAAGAGAAAATATGTTACTAGCCCAAGTTCACATTTATAGCTAGACCTCGAAAAAACCTGTGCTGCATAGAAATTCAATGGATTTCTTTGTAACAAAAAATAATACCAATTAAGCAACTGTATTGTTTTTATAATTCTCTAGTAAGACAAAGAATTTAGTGTCCTTTCTTATGCTAGAGGGTAAATTCCATGAAAAGAAATCTCTTTAAAGCAGAGATCAGTAAAGAGTAAGCTGGCACCTACATTTTCTTGCTGTGGTTTTATGATTTCTAAGTTTGGAACACCAATATCTAAGAAGGGTTCTTTGCCAACAAACAAAAGTAAAAATGAATTCTGGAGGAATGGGCTGCAGCTCATTGACAATGATCAATTGCATGCAAAAAAGTATATGAAAGATAGTTTGCTTCAAAAAGATGTATGAGTGAAAAACAGTCTTTCGGTCATGAGGGGAGAATGAAGGAAATGCAGTCGATTGTTTCAGTTGTCTTCCTATGCTTTTAAATTGATACACTATAATAAGTATTTGAAAAGAAATGTATGGATCATAAAGATTGAGACAATATAGATGGGTTGGTATTGGTACTGCTAGAGGTAGTGATAGAGTTAAAATTGAAAATACCAAAGAGAAGGATGTTAGTGATGGACATAACACCAACATCTTCTTAGTTACTGTTTGATGTTAGGATGAACTAAGATACTAATAGGTCCAGTTAACAAAACTTATTTTCTTAGTTATACAATAGGAAAGAAATAAAGTCACAGTAACATTTAGCTTAAGCTTTTTTTTGTTTTTATTTTATTTTTTTTTGCAGGGCAGTGGGGGTTAAGTGACTTGCCCAGAGTCACCCAGCTAGTAAGTGTCAAGTGTCTGAGGCTGGATTTGAATTCAGGTCCTCCTGAATCCAGGGCCAGTGCTCTATCCACTGCGCCACCTAGCCACCCCAAGCTTAAGCTTTGATATACTTGGCCTCCTCCTCCTCTACCACCATCTCCCACTTCTCCTCCTCCTCCTCCTTTTGGAAACCTGTCAGTCAGGTCAGTAGATCAGAGTATGGTGACATATGATGTTTCATGCCCCCACCAAGGCTGAGAGTCTTACACTCGATGTTAGCAGGACTTTGAATCCCTTAGGTAGCCAGGAAGCTGTATCCAGGACAAGAAGAGAAAACCAGGTCTCTGAAACAGCTATGGTGCCTGTTAGACCATTAGAGCTGAAAGTCGAATGGGACTTTAATGAACATATGGGTTAATTTAAATAAGCAAGGACTGAGTCATGATTTTATAGATTGATGCTATCTCTCAATAAAATCATGCTACGAATCCTTGTGGTAGAGAGAAAAAAGGGAAGCATGGGCCTGTTATAGAGGCCCATATTGTAGAAAAAGGTTGATAGACAATTCTCCTATCATAAAAGAGAATCCATTAGACATTCCATTATGAAAAGAAACTCAATGCAGATGCTGCCACTGACTCCCTATGTGGTTTATTAAGCAAGTTGCACAATTCCTTATACCATTCCTCTTTTTTAGCTCTCAAACTCTCCTGGATGATGGATTATTTTTATGATTATGGATCAAATTTTCAAGCTTAAAAATGATTTCACCCATACAAATAACAAAATAACATGGTTATCATATAAATCATACATTTCAGAAACTTCTCCTTCAAAGGATACCTGGGTGAACTCAGAAAAATAATTTACTTTGCCTCATTTTGTGCACTTCAGTTTTCTGAATTGGACAATAAGTGAGTTTTTTGAGAAAGCTTTAGAAGCCAACCCCTAACTCTCTAACCCTATTATCTTAAAAATTTACAAATATTATAATTTTCTGAAAATAAATATGATAGAACGAGAATAAACATTTTTTTTCCAAGCATGCTCAAAGTATGAGCCAAAATTAAGTTGTACTTATAGATGCTGACATTTGGGATCATTTGCTTCCCCTATTTTGCTATTGCTCACCTCAGTCTTCACCACAAAAGTCATAAAAATAGCACAACACTGAAAGACACCATCAAACTCTAGTTGGAGATAGAGAAGGCAATTCAGATACCATCTGGGATAAATCCTAATGTTAAAGGTGGGAAAATTGGAGCCCATAGAAGCTAAGTGACCTGTCAAAGGTCACACAAGTATTAAAGATCAGAGGCACATCCGACTGTCCTCTGACTGCAGGGCCAGTGTTCCTTCCACAGTATCACAATGAAGTTAGACATCTATGAGCTCTGCTACTATATCACCTTTTTCCCATGCCCACCTTTCCCATGTTCCTCATGGAGTTGAGGCAGAGTCTTTTCTTTGAAAAAATATATTTTGACTATATCCTATGCCACTACAACTCCCCTCTCCATGAGACTCTTCTCTCTTGTCTCCCCAAATGCCAATTTAACAAAGCATAATTCCTAGTTTTCCAATATTATAACTTTTATAATGCTTGTGAATCATGCCACCCCTGGAGGAGGTAGCAGAAATCTCATTCTGCTTTCACAGCATTGGTCAGCCTTGAACTTTTGGCTCTTAAATCTATTACTTATTTACTTGGCTTTATCTGAAATTCCCCCAGATGGAGGTGGTTTTACAGTAGGAAGGAGTCTCATTTATTAATATTGTGTGTGGCTTTTAAGGTTGTCTGCTTGGTTTTTTTGCCTCAGCATTTATACTTGCTAGGGGGGAACAGTGGCCAAAATGAAGTTTCTTATGAATGAAATCCTTGATCATCAACTTAGCTATAGAGTTAATAACCACAGCTACAGCCACAGGCATTGCAGAAAACCTATAACATGGATGCAGCAGAAAATTTCCCTTTTCCTGAATTATTTTTAATAAAATATTAGGTACACAAAAAGGTCAAACATGGGGGTATGAAAGAAAATAGGGAGCTCATGCAACGACTTTATTATCATAATGCTTTAATACCTTGAAGATCCTGAGAAGTCAACTCTCATGGAAATATTCTGGGAGCTGAACCCATGCTATAATATTAGCCTTTCAGATGGGACCAAAAGTTCTCCTAGCCTCTAAGAAGTTTTGCTGGCCCATCTAATTCACATTCACTGCAAATGTTCAATCCTTGAAGTAAATCCAGGACAGATGAAAATAGCAAATGCTCACAATATTGTAAGACATGCAAATGGTTTTATAATTAATGGCTCTTTTTACAAATTAGTAAATTGAGGCTGTGAGAATTTAAATTTAAATGTCTTTTCTGAAACTTGAATTAAAAAATATTTGACTTCAAGCTAAACATTTCATCCATTTTCCCAAATGGCTTTTTTAAATCAGTGGGCATGTACATATACCTATTATCCTTATCTAGAAAGTGATATTGTGTCATGCCATGTCTCATTTTTTGGGCAGGGCAATGGGGGTTAAGTGACTTGCCCATAGTCACACAGCCAGTAAGTGTCAAGTGTCTGAGGAGGGATTTGAACTTAGGTCTTCCTGAATGCAGGGCCAGTGCTTGATCTACTGTGCCACCTGGCTGCCCCCATCATTCATTTTTAAACTCACAACCCAGTACATATAATGTTGTTCTACTTGTTCTTTAGCTTGGAAATGGCACAATGGTATGCTTTGGGTATGAAGATCTAGAAGCTTATTTTTTATTCAGTGGGCAATCCCATGTCTTCGTCGTTATTTCTTACAAAACACCAAACATCTGTGAAAGTATGGGCCTGGCTTTTCACCCTACCAACCATGTACAGATTAGTGGAAGACCTTTGAGTACTGAAGTGACTGCATTCCCAAACTAATGAGTCAAAATTGGTGATGATGTACTCAAAAGATTTATATGGGACATTCCTGGCTAAGGAAACTCCCTCTTCCACTGCAGATCAGGGCCTGCTTTGCAGCTTAGACTTAGAGAATCAATAAGGGTACAGTCTTTTTTTTTTTTTTTTTGCAGGGCAATGGAGGTTAAGTGACTTGCCCAGGGTCACACAGCCAGTAAGTGTCAAGTGTCTGAGGCCGGATTTGAACTCAGGAACTTCTGAATCCAGGGCCGGCGCTTTATCCACTGCGCCACCTAGCTGCCCCCAAGGGTACAGTCTTGATCAGATTTTCATGGCTAGCATGAGTAAGCAGTGGGGATTGAATTCAGATATTCTGGACTCTGTGGCTAGTTATCAGTACACCATATCATTGTGACCAACCTCATTGCCAGATGAGAAAAAGGACAGAAGTAAAAACAGGCTTGGTAGAGATGCCAACTAGATGATTCAATGATAGAGCACTGGGCCCAGAGTCAGTGGAATTTCAGTTTAAATCCAGCCCCAGACAGTTACTTACTGTGTGAACATGGGAAAGTCACTTCACCTGTGCTTGCTCAGGTTCTTCATTGGTAAAATGGGGATAATAATAGCACCCACCTCCCAAGGTTGTTGTGAGGATCAAATTAGATAATTGTAAAGTAATCAAAATGGTGCCTGGTACATCTTAAGTGCTACATAAATGTTCGCTATTATGAAAATGTGATGACCGGGAGGGACCTAAGGAGCAAAGTCATTTAATGGAAAGAATACTGGGTTTAGAACCAGAAGACCTGGATTTCAATCTCAGATTTATATCATATTGGATAAGTCAGGCAACCTTTCTTGTCTTCAGCTTCCTCATTATAAAAGGAAGCTTTTGGCCTAGAAAGCTTAAAAGGTGCTTTCCGGCTCTAAATCTATGACTCTCTGATCACAGAGCGCTGAAGCTTAGGGGGGCCTTAGAAATATTTTTTCTTTTAAAAATTATCTCATTTATTATCATATGTTTCTGACTTTAATGAATATTTTAAAAATGGAATTAATTCAATTTACCTAAGGAAATGTTTGGATATAGGAGCATAAGGAAAAACAAAACAAAACAACTAGAGTGTTTTCTGGAAATTTTGGGCATGTGTGACTTGTAATCAGGGACAATTCTTATATAAAAGATGTCATATTCATTAAATTATATTTTTTCCTTAGAAATAATTTTGTCCAACTTTTATGTTTTAAGAAAGAGGGAAATGTGTCCAGAGAAAAATTGAGTAGGAGAACTCAGGATCCCTAACATGTGATCAAATATACTTTCCATCAGAATACTCTTGATGTGGATCATTTCACAACATTTCATTCTGTGTCTCCCTTATGCAACCTCAACTCTCACATCATAGAGACAAGCTGTAAGTTCCTATCACAGCACCATTTCCTCAGGGCTACCACCAAGACAGAGGATGAAGAAGAAACAGGGCTCCTGGTGGAACATCTTCCTGTCAAGCTATTTTTTTACCTCTACCCTGCTCCTTGTTCCAGCTTTCTCCCCCACAAGAATATCAATCCTTTAGCATACAAACAAACAGAAAAGAAACAATAAGCCTTTATCATTAAACAACAACTACCACCACAACTCCAAAACTAACAACACTGGTAAGACCCAGAGATAAGCACACAAAATTGGTCATCATGCCTTGAAATATGGAATGAAATATGATTGTTTTACTCGGAGACATAATCAGAAAGTCTGGACCCTAAGAAAGTGTTTGTATGAATGCAGGTTTGTCTTTGGTGAGCTGAAGTCAGGGTATCTAAGTTATGATGATCATGTGTGTTTCCGATAAAATATCTTCAGGATAAATTGTAAGGTCTTTGATGGCAGGACTGGTTTCAGTTTTGACTTTGTGTCCTTTGATCTTAATAGAGAGAGGACAATCAATGAATATTCATGCATTGACTGTAGACAAAGACCACAGGCATTAAGCTGGTGGAGGAATGAAATGTCTGGAGTGGAGGAGCTAAGGCGGAGAAGCATGTGATTCCTGTGCTAAACATACTGGGAAACAGGACAGTGACCTGGAGGTCCACAGATAATAGTAATGATGATAAACAATCTAGGATTGGACCAGGATGGAGTGAATGTTCAAGGAAAATAAAGTGTTACTGACTTCTGGTGGCAGATGGAGAAGCTGAGAGTGGTAGGTAGTCAGGAAGAATGAGATTGCTAACTCTTCAGCTTTGCCCTTGGCTATGTGACTGTGAGTTGATGAGAGAAGGATCACTTAGTCTTAGAGGGGATGCCTAGAGATTTGGTATCTTTAGAAGAAATCTGTTTCAAAGAGCACTAAATGGTGGTATTCTGACCAGTATATTCCTCCTTTTTGCTCCTCCCCTGCTTCCCTTCCTCCCTCCTTCCCTCTTTCTTTCTTTCTTTCTTTCTTTCTTTCTTTCTTTCTTTCTTTCTTTCTTTCTTTCTTTCTTTCTTTCTTTCTTTCTTTCTTTCTTTCTTTCTTTCCTTCTTTCCTTCTTTCCTTCTTTCCTTCTTTTTCTTTCCTTCCTTCCTTCCTTCCTTCCTTCCTTCCTTCCTTCCTTCCTTCCTTCCTTCCTTCCTTCCTTCCTCCCTCCCTCCCTCCCTCCCTCTGCTTTTCCTACCCCCATCTCATATAGCATTGCTCCTAGAATTAAGAAGACCTGAGTTCAAATCCAGCATCAGACACTTACTAGATATATGATATTGTCCAAATAATTTAAACTCTGTTTGCCTCCATTTCCTCAACTGAAATATACAGATAACTGCAGAAGTTGTTTCCCAGGATTGTTGCGAGGATAAAATAATATAATATTGGTGAAGCATTTAACACAATTCCTGGCACACTCTCTCTATTCTACTGAGGTTTTAGCTTTTATATGTCACAGTTATTTCAGAAGGAAAACTCCCCTTTTTCCCCATCCAGAAATGGATTCTCCTGTAAAACAAACAAACAAAAACAAAACAAAGCAAAAGAATGCTTATTAAGCCAGAATTCCCAATATATCCATTGCAACCTGTAATGTGTACAATGCTTTGCCTTGCTCATCGCAACTTCTTTGTTTTTATGAGGGATATCTATATGGATGATCTATCTATCTATCTATCTATCTATCTATCTATCTATCTATCTATCTATCTATCTATCTATCTATCTATCTATCTATCTATAATCCATATTCCCAGGAATGGTTGATTTCCTGTTTCTCTACATTTCTTTTTGTTTTAGTACTTTTTCCATTTAGCCTATTTGTCCAGTTGTTTATTTTGTCATTTTGGTCCTGTCCAGTCCCCTTCCCCCTGAACTCTTAGCTCTGTTTCTAAGCTCCATAGTAGACCGATCTCTTATTCCTTCTCCTTATGGCCATCTTCCCAAAGAGCAAGAAGTAGCAAGTCCTTTTGGCCCAAAGTGTGAAGATCTCATTATTCCCCTTCATGCTTCCCAGCTCGCACAGGTTGGCACCTGTTTCCTTAGATGATAACACCACGCATCCATTTCCCTATGCTGCTAAACAGCTTTTGGAGCTCAAAAAGATGCAAAAGCACCAGGATTCCTGAATAATCAGCTCTCCAGCTGGGAGCAGATGGTTTCTATTTCACACCACCATGGGCCAATCACTGACAGCTGGTGAAGCATTGTGGGTTAGCCACTGTCAGCATGGGAAAAGCCTTGAGAGTATTCAGTAACTCTGAAGATGGAAGAACCTTGCTTCTACTTTGACTATGAGCCACGGTTTGCTTATGGAGGCTCCTTAGAAACAGAAAATAATCACATAGGCTGAAGACACCCAATTGCCAAATTCTTCCTTTGCCAAATCTTCCCTTCTTTGGAAGCCTTAAACAAATGATGGAACTGATATAATCCAATGGTTTATATATGTCCACATATATAAGTTTATATAAATACACATGGGATGATAGAAACACATGGAATGTATATGTGCAAGACATATTGTACATATAATCATACAAATATGTATTATATTTTGATATTCTAATGATCTGTCATTTCATAGATTTGAATATCACATACTATAGCCTACATAGGTCTTCAGTAGTCATTATAATTGAATCTTAACTTCAACATGAACAACCTTGATGATAGCTCCAACAAGAAATGATCCAGCCTTCCAAGGAAGATATTTAGTCATGGAAAGCCCAACCCCTCATAAAGAATTAGGCCCAGCTTCTGAGCAGCTTCTTTTGTGGCATTATAGCTAGAGACCTAGCTTCAACACTAAAAAGACCTGGATTATAATCTTGCATCTAACCCACATTGCTTATATGACCCTGGACAAGTCTTTTCTCATCTCTCAAGACTAAGCAATTTTTCTAAGTTGCAGAGAATGTGTAGACCTATATTCACACTGGGAGTTTCTGGACCTAGGAATGATATTTGATGGAAAAAAATCACAGGTCCTGTGCCTATCCTTACAATGAACTGAATTTTATCTCTGTAATTCCTATTTTTTTCTTAGTATAGGTAATTTTCAGTGAAAAAAAAAAACACCTTCCTCTACCATTGTAGATCAGCAACTGTGTTTCTATATCCTAAGAGCTTTAGACAGTTGTCTGGGGAACAATGCTAAATGACTTGGCCAAGGTCATGCTACCAATATGAACAGGCCAAGTCTATATACATTATATATACTGCACTGTCCATTTCTGACATAGTAGCTGCCTAATACTTTTTAAAATTTTAATTTAGGTAAAAATTTTGAAAGTCAGAGATAAAGAGGGAGAATATCCAGTCATAAGGTATGGAAATAGAAAATCACATTCTGAAAATAAAATATACACATACTGAAAATAAAATATACACAATATACACTGAGTATATATGGAAGGGTCCATTATAATAGTAATCAGGAAAGAAAGGTAAGATACAAATTACTAAGGCCTTTACCTGCAATCAGAGATTTTGTATTTTGTTCTAGAATCAATAGTCATTGAACCTATTTGATCAGGGAATTGACATTGCCAAATCATGCGTTAGGGGATATTAATTTGATAAGTATGGGAAAGATGGATTGGAATGGGTAGAAAGTGAAAAAGAGCAGTCAATTAAGTGACTGTTACAATAGTCCAGGGGAGTGAGGGCTTCAAGTGATACAATATGGGCACCCATATGTGAATGCACACAGGTATGACTGTGGACATATGTGGATTTGAGTGTATGTGTCTATACAAGAAGAACAAAAGTAAGGAATGTGGTAAAAATTATTGGAATTTAGCTGACTCATTTGGAAGGGGCCACACCTGGCCCACACAAGCTACATATGCTCCTGAGGTCAAAAGGAGAACATTATATAGGCAGTTTTTGAAGGACCTCCCCTTTTAGGGGAGGGAAATTGAACGCTCATTGAGGGGAGGCTGGTAGTTGCTTTGAGAACGCTCTCATTGCCCTGCTCTATAGACTTAGGTTAGAATTAGGAGGATTTATCTGTACTTATTTTCCCCTATTTCCTTACTTTTGATATTTTATTAATTTCAGCTTTGTTGTTTAATTAATTCCCAAGTAATAAATCTGATCCTTTTGTGGAAAAGAAGCTGTAAGGCTCCTTTCTTTTTGGCCTTGGAGAAATATCTAAAGGGGCAGTTTGAGGGGAGGGAACTTTGAACCTAGAGGTCCCTCATTATTTCAGGGACCCCAATATTTCAATGAGTCACCCAATTAATGCTCCATATATTAAATATCAGCCCCTGCAGGAACAGGCAGGGATAACTTCCTGGAGGCAAGCTCTCTAGGTTCAGGTTCCAGCTTTAATACTAGCCGAGGTGACCAAAAGCAAGTCTATGATACTCTGTTTGCCCATCTGAAAAATGGAAAGAACAATGTATGTACCACCTACTTCATAAAACCAGTTTAAGGAGAATGTCTTACATATCTCAGAGATGTGATTTCAATCAATAAACCTTTGGTAAGCACCTACTATGTACCAAGCAATGTGCTAAGTGTTGGGGATATTAAAAGAAAAAGATGCAGAATAAAGCTCCTTTGCTTAAGGACTTTACAATCTAATGGGTTATTATAATTTTGATATTGATAGGATTAAACCATTCACAGGAGTCCTCCTAAAACATAACCTGCTGGCAAGGGTGCTGATTGTTTCATAAATAACGTGGGAAAAGGAGATGTGAGGAGGAACTCATTCGAATTGTAGTTGTGGTTGTGGTAGTGGTGGGTGGGTGGGTGGTGGTAGTAGTAGTAGTAGTAATAGTAGTAGTAGTAGTAGTCAGAAGATGGTGCTACTGTTCGTGTACAAGGAACACGTTTCTTTGGACCATAATAGAGTTTACCAGAGATGATAAAATATAAGTTGTGGTCATGAAGAATTTTGTAGCATAATTTAAAGGCAGTTGGAAAGGTGAGAGAAAATATATGAATACATTTTGCATCTGGATTCAGCCTGAGAAACAAAGACCTCCTGAAAGATGGGGAACTCCCAGTATTAGTTGATAAGGGATCACAGAAAAATGCAAAAAAAGACAAATAATCCCTACTGTTCCCTGAAAATAACATTCCATCTAGAGTTTCCATATATCTGTGCATACTGTCCGATGCCCCAATTTGGTTTTGCTCCTCATATTTGCCTCTTCTTCCTCCTTTAAAGAATCAACTCAGTTGCTGCTGCCTTTTGAGGCTTTCCTTAATTGCCTCCTCACAAATGTTGTATAAATAAATAAATGTTGTTGAATATATATATATATATATATATATATATATATATATATATATATATATATATATAATAGGCTTTTGCCAGTTGCGGACAACCATGGATCAGTGCCTTGAAGAGCCACAGGCCACAGTATGGCTGTGCAGTCCGATACGGGAACTGCAGCTCCTACTGCAAGGAGGACATTGGAAAACTGCAATATATATATATATATATATATATATATATATATATATATATATATATATATATATTTATGCCAATAAAATGTAAACTCCTTAAGGGCAGGGACATTTTACTATTTGTATTTGTACTAATGTCCTGCACAAAGCAGGTGATATACTACAAACTAGAAGGGACTTCTGAAGCAATCTGTTCCAATAACCTTCAGATGAGAAAACTGAGGATCAGGAATGTTTAGTAACTTGCTCTAGGTAATAGTCAGAATTAGAAACAAGTAATCTGATTGCAAAGATAGTGTTTCTTTTTCTTTCTTTCTTTTTTCCTTCCTTTCATCTGTTAAGGGCTAAAATTCTAGCTAGTCTGTCTAAAGTCTCTAATGAGTAGTCGCCAATAAATTATAAGCTTTAGCAAGAGTAGGACTTTTAAGTATTTATTAAGGAGAATAAGAATTTGGTAAAGAGAGAAAGAAAGGCCTACATTCATCTATCTATTAAAGGGAGAGCACATTTCTAGCTCCCCTCTCCACCAGAGTCCCCAGGAAAGACCCCAGTCAGAGCGCCAGGCTCCCCAGTCTTCCTCCCACAAGCAAATGTCACTTCCTGATGCCAAAGAAAAGACACATGTTCTTTCCCTCAAAGACCTTCACTTCATGGTGGAGCTTTTTTACAGTATGTCTCCAGCAAGTGGCATCCATGAAATTAAAAGATGCTTGCTCCTTGGAAGGAAACCTTTGACAAATCTGGAAAGTATATTAAAAAGCAGGGACATCACCTTGCTGACAATGGTCCATGTAGTCAAATCTATGCTGTTGTTTTTGTTTGTTTGTTTGTTTTGTTTTTGTTTGTTTTTGTTTTTTTTTCCAGTAGCAATGTGTGACTGTGAGACTTGAACTAGAAGGGACACTGAGCAACTCAGAATTGACACTTTGAAATAGTGGTACTGGAGAAGACTTTTGATGGTAATTTGGACAGTAAGATCAAATCAGTCAGTAATTGATTCAGTCTATTCATTGAAAGGTCAAATGTTGAAACTGAAGATTAAATAATTTGTTCGCATTATGAAAAGTAAGATTTATTAGAAAAAACCTGATTTTAGTAAAGATTGAAGGCAAAAAGAAAGGGGGATGGCAGAGAATGACATGAATAGTTAATGTCATAGAAACAACAGATATGAACTAGAACAGATTTTGAGATATAGTAGAGGATAGAGGGGCCTAGACACTCCAGCTACTCCTCATGGGGTAGATACAACATGGGATGTGGCAGTTACTGGTTTTAAGTCACTCAGGAGTTGTAGCTCCTGTATCAGACTGCACAGCCACACTGTGGCCTGTGGCTCTTCAAGGCACTGATCCATGGTCATCTGCGACTGGTGGAGGCCTACTACTACTAGAGGGGCCTGGTGTGCTATGGTCCATGGAGTATGAAGAGTTGGATATGACTGAATGACTGAAAAACAACAACAAACAAAAACAAAACAAAACAAAAAATCCTTCCAGTCACCCAAGTTCCCAACTTTATATCATCCTCAAATCTTTACTCTTCCTTATCCCCCAAGTAATCAGTGGCCAAACCATTTCTTCAATTTTTCTCCAATCCTTCCCATTATCTCCACTCACTATATTCCTTCAATACTTGTCTCAAATTGTATAGTCACTTTTAATCCATAATATGGCATCTATGCTATAATCTACTAGCCTACATTATAATACACTATATAGTATAATGTGTTTCGTGTAGTATAGCATAGTATAGGGCAGTATATTGTAAGTCTATAATGTAGGGTAACATAACACTGTACAGTATCCTAAGCTATAGAACAGTAGATGTTTCCTTGCCTATAGTCTTTTCACTTTTCAAACTATCATTCCAAAAGTAGGCAGATTGACATTCCTAAAGTACAAGTGTGACAAAGGGACAAATCTGCTCAAAGAACCATGGCCTTTAGTGTAACATATAAATTCCTTTAAGAATCTGCCACCAATCTCTCTTCTCTGCTTCTGTTTACATTATTTTACCTTTCTCAGTCTACACACCAGCCAAAGTCACTTATATGCTGTTCCCCAAACATGACAGTCCATATCCTTCCTTTCTGACTTTACAAAAATTTTCCCAGTCCAGTCTGCAAAGCTCCATCCTTATTGCTACTCTGTGAAGTCCTTGGTTCATTTAAGAACATGGCTCCAATGCAACCCAATGATAGAACCCCTTTTTGATACTCCTCACAGTTTTAGTCACCTTATCACTATGAATCTATTCTGAATTTCACAGATTTACTTATCATGGCTATGTTATCTTTCCCCCAAGAGATTTTTGCCCCTTAAGGACAAGTTATGTTACATTTTTCTCTCCCTATTCTGTAATTTAAAATTCTAAATGTGGGTTCTAATCTGTCCCCCCAGTTATTTGGGGAAACTGGCTAAAATCACTGATAAACGAGTTTAGGTGTTTTAAGGGGTTATTAAAAGATAGTAAAATGAAGAGAAAGATTGAGAACAGATTTCTTATCGCATGGAAATCCTAGCTTTCCTAAACTCCCACCTGAAGTCCTCCACCAAGCTGATGTCTCCAACAAAAAGGGGAAAAAGCCCTTCGCCAACATAGGCTTCTTACTTTGCTTCCTCCTCCCAGAAATGGGAGGTTCCTCAAGTTGATTGGCTGGTAGGTTTGATAGACAGTACGTCACTTCCTGATGCCAAGGACCTCACCGAGCAGCTTGCCCTCAGACATCTTCTCCTCATGGTGGAGCTTTCCTACAGTAACTCCCCAGCAGAAGGCATCACTCCAATTGTTACACTATTAACATTATCTAGGATTGTGTCTAGCAATAGACACTTAATTATTTATTCTTTTGTCTACACTATACTCTCCTGCAAAAACACTTAGTTGCTCATGTGGAACAATAACCTTAGACTGTTAGGTAAGGGGACTTACATTCTTTTGAAAATAATTATCCCCTACACCTGTCAATTTACAGATTCTATTAGATTTTCAATTTGCCAGAACACTGGGGAGATATAGAGTGAGCTGGTTTGGTGAAGAATTGTATGTAGTGTCTAGAAAACTCTGTGTGTGTGTGTGTGTGTGTGTGTGTGTGTGTGTGTGTGTGTGTGTGTGTGTGTGAACTAATAATATCTTTACCTATTGGAAGCCATGCAGCTTCACCCAGAATTTCATCTTGAAATTCAAGGTAAGGTTACAGGTTGAGAGTGGTGTTCTTTATCCTTCTCCTAATAGTAAGAATGCTTGAGAATACACTACATCTTTAAACTTTTTAAGGTAGATCACTCATGTGAGCAGGTCAGAATCCAGCAGGAATCTGCCCCATTCATGAAAGTTCATCTTCTAATAATACAGCCTGAATTCATTGAAGCTTTCTCGGATGCCACACAGTACTCATTTTTTTTCTTGCCATACACTTAACCCCCTAGATCTTTTTTGGGAAAAAAAAAAAACAAAAAACCTGCTTTCTCGTAATTCTCTCCCTATCTTGTATTTGGGGAACTGCTTTCCTTTGAGCCCAAGAATGTATACTTGCCTCTATTTTAGTTTATTGCTCAGTCCAGTATTCTAGCTTGGTCATATATATTTGTATCCCAAACCAGTCATCCTGTCTGTTAGTTATAGCACCAATGTTATGTTGTCTGCAAATGTGATAAGCATGGCATCTATATCTTTATCCAAGTCACCAAGAAATGTTAAATAGCACCAAACCAAGTATAGATCTTTGAAATCCTTTGCTGGTAACTGTTTTGTTTTTTTTTTTTCCCAATTAAAAATGATTGGGGGCAGCTAGGTGGCACAGTGGATAAAGCACCGGCCCTGGATTCAGTAGTACCTGAATTCAAATCCGGCCTCAGACACTTGACACTTACTAGCTGTGTGACCCTGGGCAAGTCACTTAACCCCTATTGCCCTGCAAAAAAAATCAAGTAATGACTTCATTTGATTCTAGGCATCATCGTAATCCTGAATTTTCCTCATAGTATTTTCAGAGTCCACATCTCAATTTTTTTTCTACAAAAATGGGATGAGATGCTTTAGCATGGGGCTTCTTAAACTATTTCCAATTGTGACCCCATTTTGCCAAATAATTTTTTAATGTGGCCCCAGGAATGTAGATATATAACCTTTTACTGTTGCCATTTTTTTTCATGACCCCATATGGTCGTGGTTTTGTGATATACAGTGTAAGAAGATTTGCTTTAGCAAATATTTTGTGAATATAGGGAAACTATAATTATAGAATAACCTTATCTAGGAGTTTATTAATGCTGCCCAGAAAAGGAATTCAGTTTGTGTGCCACGACCTATTTTTTGTTTTTTTAGTGAGGCAATTAATGCCCAGGGTCACACAGCTAGTAAGTGTTAAGTGTCTAAGGTCGGATTTGAACTCAGGTCCTCCTGACTCCAGGGCCAATGCTCTATCCACTGCGCCACCTAGCCACCCCCACGACCTATTCTTATTGACATTTTTAGTCATTGATTTATTTGCTTTACTAATTGATCACTTACTTAATCATTTCTTCCATAACATATTTTGGAATATTCTTAAATCTATCTAGAATTAAGTCTTTTTTATGATCCCATCTTTTAAAGGGTAGAAATAAGCTTTTTCAACCCCTGCCTTATTTTTTTCTTTTGCTATCGTCTTTCAAATATAGCTGACAGTTGCTCAGAAATCATATCCTCCAGCACATTCAGTAACAAATTATATATTCATCTGGGCCAAATGATCTGAATCAATCAAAAGCAGCTAAGTGCTCTCTTACTATTTGTTTAATTATATTGGTAATTGGCTACATATTAACCATTTTGACTCTTTCTTTATATTATGGATTTCATTATCCTTGGTAGATAAATGAGAAACAAAATGATAATTTTGTACTTTTGTTTTTCTTTCTTATCAGTTCTTATAGTGCTATCTAAACTTATTGGGGTCTCTAGTTCTTCTTGGATTCTCCCCATTATAGTTATTTTTTTGTTTCTTTTTTATAGTTATTTGTTAAAAACTAGAGGCGATTCTGAGCTTTATAACTTCAGACTATATCCACATAATGGTGCCATCATTTGCATTTATCATGTTACATTTCATCCATTGTCCATGCTAAAATACTCAAAACAGTTAACTATATCTAGAAGTATTCAGATAATCAAAGGGATTTGAGTTGCTTCCACTGAAATAGGTCACTGTCCATGATGACTTGCCCACCCCATGTGATGTTTTGCCCATGTTGACCACAAAGTTGGCCACAAGTTGTTAGACTGAAAAATTCTGGCTAATTCTTTACCTATCACTTCTTTGGATTGCCTTATGATCAGCTCATCTTCTCTTTTTCAATTTCCAGAAGACATCTTTGCATTTTCCTACGTGGAATTTCCTCATTAGTTATCCATTACAACTTGCTTATACTTACCATGTAACTCCATTGACCACTATGTGATTCATCATTTATTCTTTGCAGGTGATGGAATATTTTTAGAGAGCTGGTTGGTCAGTTAGTCAACAACACTTATTAAAATATTCAATCTATTCTAGGCACCATACCATCTACACAAGAATACCAAAAAACAAACCAATCAATGACTAAACAAACAAACAACAACAACACAATTTTACTGCAAGGGCCATATATTCTACCAAGAGAGAAAAAATATGTAAATAATTATGTACATACAGGATGTTTTTAAGGTAAGTAATCTTAAAAAGAGGAAAGGTATTACCATTGAGTGGATCAGAAGAAAAGGTCTCTCAAAGATAAGAGTCTGAAGAAAACCATAAAAATCTAAGAGGCAGACTAGAGAGGGCAGGAAATTCTAGGCATAAGAACAGTCAATGTAAAGATAGAAATATGAGAGATGATCTATCATGTGTCAGAAACTGGAAGAAACTGTTATTACCTTGTATAGTGACTTGAAAGGGGTATGAGGTAGAAAAGGTAGGAAGAGACCACATCGTGAAGAAGTTTAAATGTGAACCTTTTCCTGATGATCAACCTCAGCCCCTTACCATTACCCCCAGAATGGAGATATTTTCCCAGGTCTCAGAGTTAATAGATGAAATTTGAACCTATGCCTTATGACTCCAGATCGAGCAACCTATCCTGTACAATAAATGTCTCTTTCTATGAAAAGAATCTAATCTGCAACATAGCAGTTCTTGGTGAAAGGAGAAATTCAAGGCAGAGTTAGAAAAAATGTCAGTGAATGTCTAGTGAAGGCAAAATCAGTCACTGTGATTTCATCAGCCCCATGAACAAGAGGACACTCAATGAAATTGAAAGGCAGCAAATTTGAAACAGATAAAATAAAGTATGCCCTTCTGGAGCACACAGCAGGCCTGCTAAAGTATATCTTGGGAAATCATTGAGCCAAATAATAGAGTATCAGTGGCCCTATGATTCTCCTCCCTGCCACCTGCGACTTCCTCTCAGTATGGGCTAGCTGATTCAGTCTTAGAGATGAGAACCCAGAAGTAGCTATTTGGTACAGATCACTATGTTGGAGGAAGGCTAAGGATCATTTGCCAAACACATTCATCAGCAATTTTAGTGTTTCACCCTCCCTGTCTGGGTACATGGTCAGAAAAGTGATAAGAGGATTGTATGCTTTCCCTACCATGGTTAGATTTCAATATATCTATGACAGCTTGTTGCAGTAGAAGGATTATCGAATTTGGAGTCAGAAAACTTGCATTCAAAGTGTGCCTCAGCCTCTTATAATCTATATCACTTTGTCTATATCATTTTAAATTCTCTGGACGTTAGATTACCCATATGTAGGATCATTAAGTTGGACTAGATAATCTAAGAGTTCCTCTCCAAGTCTAACTATATGGTTCTAGTAAAATAGTAGGATACAAGTGCCTTGAGAGAGGGGGATGCCTATTTGTTTCCATAATCCCAGGGTCTTGCCTTGTGTATGACTGTAAAAGGGACCTAATAAAGCATAGTATAATGGAAAGAAGGTTAGGATTGGAATCAGATTTTTTATGTATAGGTGTGTACAAATGCATAACACAATGGACTTACGCACATATGCATATAGGCATATAAATACATTCATACATATGCTTGATTTACATTTATACTTGATATATGTTCTTCTTTTATGTGCATGTTGGATTTATATATACACATATAAACTTTATATACACAAATGTACTGGGGGAAAATAATTATTAATAATGGATTTCTAGAGGAGATCCAGAGATCAGTTTAGTTTCTCTTTCCCCCTCACCCCAGAAAGTTCAGTTTCTGCCTAGAATGAGCCCAGGGGAATCAAAGAAAATGCAGATTGATTCTTTTCTTTAGTTATGGGAAGAAGCATACCTAGAAGCTGGAATTTCCCGTTCTTTAGACCACCCTCAAGTCACTTCTGTCAATGGAACTGAATGATGCTGTAACCAATTACCTTATATCAATATATTATGACCTAACTCTATCTAAGGAGGATAAAACCTCTATCCACACCATGGTCAGTCTTTTTTGCTCTCTTCTTACTCTCTCTTGGCTTTCCCTTGGCCTCCTGGACCTGCTCCCTTGGCTCTGAATCCAGTTGCTTGGTGCTTTCTCTTAGGTATTGTAAGGGGCTAAAATTCTAGCTAAAAATTCTAGCTAGTCTGTCTAAAATATTTAATGAGTGGTCACCAATAAATTATAAGCTTTAGCAAGAGTTAGACTTTTAAGTATTTATTAAGGAGAATATGAGTTTGGTGAAGGGGGGCAGCTAGGTGGCACAGTGGATAAAGTGGCGATCCTGGATTCAGGAGGACCTGAGTTCAAATCCGGCCTCAGACACTTGACACTTACTAGCTGTGTGACCTTGGGCAATTCACTTAACCCCCATTGCCCTGCAAAAAAAAAAAAAAAATTGGTGAAGAGAGACAGATCTATCTATCAAAGGGAGAGTACATTTTTAGCTCCACTCTCCACCAGAGTCCTGACTCAAGAGAGCAAGAGCACCAGCCTCTCCCACTCTTACTCCCACAAGCAAATGTCACTTCCTGATGCCAAAGAAAAGCCACATGTCTTGCCCTCAGGTGCCTTCTCCTCATGGCAGAGCTTTCCTACAGTAAGTCTCCAGCAGGTGGCGTCATTCCAATCATTACAGTATATAGACCTGAAGGCCTGAGACTATGAGGAAATTATGGAGACATGTGGTCCACACTTTACTGATATATATGGTATTTATGAATAATAAATGCTGACTGTCAAAATGATTACCGTAGCCATTAATATAAAAATAGCAATTAATTCAGAAGAGTTTAGCACAAGTATTTTTAAAAACACAATACATGTATATGAACTGCATATATTATCTAAACACATGTATGCATATTCATACATGTATGCATATGTTAAGACATACATTTTTATGCATCCATGTATTTGCAAGTACATATATACACACATGTGACTTAGCCAACCTAGTAAATATCAAAGGTGGGATTTAAATCCTGGTACTCTGATTAGAAAAAAATATATAGGGGGCAGCTAGGTGGTACAGTGGATAAAGCACTGGCCCTGGATTCAGGAGGACCTGAGTTCAAATCCAGCCTCAGACATTTGACATTTACTGGCTGTGTGACCATGGGCAAGTCACTTAACCCTCATTGCCCTGCAAAAAAATCCAAAACTCAAAAACCAAAAAACAACCAAAGGGGAAAAAAAATATATATATGGGTTTGTTTGTTTTCATTCTTAAATTTAGCAACATAGTTGCCCACCAAGGTATTATTTCTAAAAAACAAACAAAACAAACAAAAAAAACCTAGAAGAGTTGAAATTCCTTTAATGTACTAAATAAGCAATTTTCATCCCTGATGTCCCTTCTTACTATTTACCTCATGGTATATGGAGCACACTCTTAACAATGGAGGTCCATGAGGGAGGTTCCTTCCACTGGGCTAAAAGCCATGAGAATATACCTTTATAGCAAGCCTATTTCCTCACATGGAATCACCTCAATTTTCCATCTTTTGTGAGATCACAGAGGATGGGCACTTTCCACTCCTTTCTAGGCACCCAGGTATCAGGATATCCACTGATATAATAACTGTGTTAGGAAGTGTCAGAGAGGGACAGAGAGAGATAGAGAGAGAGAGAAATAATCTTGGAGTTTGGATGGAGGATGCTGGTAATAGTGGAGGAAAGAGTCCACATGGCATTCAATGGGCTGTGGTCATGGAGAGAGACTGGGAGCATGCTTTACTTTCCAGCACTAGTTTTAGAAGCAAAGGTAGAACTGAACTCTGGTGAGGAAAAGGGTCATTGGCTCCATAAGCAATGCCATGCAGAATACCAGTTTGGGGAAAAACCTCAGAAAACCTATTTCCATTTACTGCCGGAATTTCTAAAGAAACCAGAATATGAGTTGTATGCTACTTAAACATTTCTGTTAAAAATGAATTTTCCTCATTTCTAAAGAGATCAGGGGTTCAGCAGATAGATATATCTATCTGAACATAGAATCTATCTATCTATCTAAAGTTAGGCATGAAGCTGCTTGTTGTTGTTGAGTTCTTTCACTTATATTTGACTCCTTATGATCCCTTTGGTGTTTTCTTATAATACAGACTGTAGTGGCTTACATTTCCTTCTCTAGCTCATTTTACAGATGAGGAAACTAAGGCAAGTTGGGTTCAGTGACTTGCCCAGGGTCACACAGCTAGTAAGTGTCTGAGGTCACATTTAAACTTAGAGAAATGAGTTTTCCTAATTTTAGGCCTGGCATTCTATCCACTGTACCCTCAGCTAAACATTGGGTATTTTCTCACAAGGAGTACAAAGTAATTGTTGCCACTCAGAATTATTTATCTAACATGTCATTCCTAGAGCTGAAGAGGAAGAAACCATATTCACCCAAGGTATCACTGTATTTTTCCCTAGTATTTCAATAATTTAAATATTAGCGAGTTACATAGTCCATAAGTAACTCTATAAAATAAGCTGTTTAAAATTTCCCAAAAAGGCTTGAATGCTGTTTTCAGTGGGTTGTAATGATTCTCTTATTACTTAATGTTTTGCAATCCTTTTTTTCCTGCATGACAAACTTTTTATCCCATACCTGATTTGTTATTGTATTTTGTATATACGTATTTTTTAATGTCCCATTCCAATTTGGGGGAGGCATCCTCAGAGTAGAGTCAAAAATAGAATTGTTCCTTGGCAAATGTGAAATAGAAATTGAAGAGAAGTCTTGGTAGTCTCATCCCTCCAATAAGAAGACAGGTAACCCTAGAATAATGAACCCACTGAAAACCTCAAGGTCAGGCCTGTTGAAGAAGGAGCATCTCCTGGAAATCTATAGACTATAGCTGGAGCAGCTAGGTGGTGAAGTGGATAGAGCACCAGCCCTGGATTCAGGTGGATCTCAGTTCAAATCTGACCTCAGACACTTGATGTCTACTAGCTGTGTGACCCTCAGCAAGTCACCTAACCCCAATTGCTCCACTGAAAGAAAGAAGAAAGAAAGAAAGAAAGAAAGAAAGAAAGAAAGAAAGAAAGAAAGAAAGAAAGAAAGAAAGAAAGGAAGGAAGGAAGGAAGAAGGAAAGAAAGAAAGAAAGAAGGAAAGAAGGAAAGAAAAAGAAAGAAAGACAGTAGCTACTAGAATTTAGACTGGTTGGTAGGTATGGATTATATGGAGTTCAAATGAGGAGAGCTAACTGATGATGGTGGTAGTGAGAAAACCTGGAAATGGCAATGGGGCCCAAGGATCATTCCAAACCAACAATTTCCATCAATGAGTAAGGGAAAATAAATGAAAGTTAAGTCAATTCAGGAAGTGCCAGGGAGGATATGTCATACTGAGGGAGCCAAGTCTTAGTGAGAATTAGAAGATAGAAAGAATGGAAGAGGAAAAAAAAAAGATTTGAGATGATAGCATGTTACTTGTATATGGATCAGACATTCTAGAATGCACAGTGACAAACATTGTAAATGTATGAGTGTTGCACAGGTTATCATATTTGGATTCCGGTAGAAACTCAGTTTTTATTTATGATTCTTCTATACTATGAAGCAGGATTTGAATTGGGATTATACCAGAGATTGGAACAAGTTTGACATTCCACTAAAATAGTCCTTGAAGATAAGCCACTTAGGGGCTATGACTTGGCTTCTAGTTCTCTCCTATTATACCTGGGTTACAGGAGGTCTTTTCAAGCTTTAAAGTCTTCAGAGGATTTTGAACTTCCCATTTGGCATTTCAGCCTCATCTCTTCCCCTGGGGCAGGAGTCAGATTCAATTTGGGAAGACAAATTCTATACTCCACAAGGATTCGAGCAAAAAAAAAAAATACTATGCTGTGGATAAAACAAATTGCTTGAATGTCTCAAAAAAAAAAAAAAAGAGAAAAATATACCCCCTGATATACTCCCTGACACCAGGAGCTATATATTACGCATGTGACACATATGTTCTTTACACCTTAGCCCAGTTTTCATGGATCGAGAAAATGTTAGAGACATGTGATTAGGTTAGTGTGAAGTATGTTGTGTGAACTGTTCTGACTTTCATATCTCAGGGGAAAAAAAATCTTGCCTTAAGAGATACTCAAGGCTAACTGACTTAATTGACTTGCAACTAAATTTTTGGTGGAAGTATACAAGTTGGGGCTTGTGAGCTCCAACCATAGCAAGACACTGACAAGTACTCTGAGCTACCCGTAGAGTTGTGAGGCCACATAATGGCTGAAATTTGGGGACCTAATTTGTCAAAGTTAGTTGTAGTTGTGATAACCTAAGAGCATGCATTATATTTGAACTGCTTTAATGTTCATTAATTCATTGATTCAAAAAACATCTATTAAGTTGTTGTTGTTCAGTTGTTTTCAGTTATGTCCAATTCTTCATAATCCCATTTGGACTTTTTTGGAAAAGATACTAGAGTGGTTTTCCATTTCCTTTTCTTTTTTTTTTTTGTTTAGAATTTTATTTTCCAGAGTACATGTAAAAACAAATTTTGATATCGTTTTTTTAAAAACTTTGTTTCAATTTCTCTTCCTGCCCCCCAACCCCAAGAACTCAAGCAATTCAATATAAGTTATATATGAGTAATCATGGAAAACATCTCCACATTAACTAAGTTGTGAGAGAAAACAGATAAAAACAAAACTTCATATTAAGGAACTGTCAAAAAATATGCTTCAATCTGTTTTCATTACCATCAATTCTTTCTCTATAGATGAATTGCAATTTTCTTAAGTCCTTGAGAGTTATATTGTATCATTGTATTGCTGAAAATAACCACGTGCTTCCCAGCAGATCATCATACACTACTGCTGTTCTTTTATATACAGTACATTTGACTCTGCTTCAGTTTATATAGGTCTTTCCAGGTTTTTCTGATAGCATCTTGTTCATCATAACTTTTATATGTACCTGAAGCTTAACAAAGAATTTTCTTCACAAGATCCCAGCAGAGTAGTTATCATATGTTTTGCCATTATAATCAATCATCATAACTATTTCCCTCCATCCTATTCCCTTCCCATATTTAATCTTTTTTTTCTATCTTCTTTTTACCCTATTCCTCTTTAAAACTGTTTTGCTTCTGACTATCCCCTCCCCAGCTCTGCCCTCCCTTCTTTCACCATTCCCTCCTCATCCTCCTCCTCTCCTACATTGCTGTATGGTTAAATAGAATACTCCACCCAAATGGGTATGTATGTTATTCCCTCCTTGACTCCACTCTAATGAGATTAAGGTCTTTGAGTTAATTCTGTGTTCCAAATTTTTCTTCCTCTCTCCCTCCTCAAACTTCCATATAAATTCAAGCAATTCAATATGTCATACATGTACATTTATGCAGAACATCTTCAACTTCCTCAAAAGTGTTTTGTTTTTTACTGTTCCCTCCCGCAATCTGCCCTTCCTTTCCCTCTCCCCCCTCCCATCTCCTTCCCCTACCACTTTCCCTCAGGTCAGAATATATTACAATACCCACTTGAGTATGTATGTTATTCCCTCTTTTAGCCAATTCTGATGATAGTAAGGTTCCCTCACTCCCCCACTCCTTCCCCCTATTCTCCTCCCCCCATAAGTTTTCTTCTTGTTTCTGTCATGTGAACTACCTCTCCCCAGTCCACGTCTCCCCTTCCACCTCCCCCGGTTCATTTCTCCTACTCCTCAATCCTATTTTAATGATGTCATCGTGGGTTAGATAGGTGGCACAGTGGACAAAGCAACAGACCTGGACCCCAAACCCAAATCCATCCCAAGACATGACACCCCACCCTGCCTGCCCCACAAAAAAAAAGAATAAACAAAAAATAAATGCTTTACAGATATCATCCCTTCATAGTCAGTTAAGACCTTTGGCCTCTGTCTAAGTGTATTCTTTCCAGCTACCCTAATACTGAGAAAGTCCTTATGAGTTCAAAGTATTATATTCCCATGTAGGAAAGTAACCTACTTAATCTTTTAATATCCCTCATGGTTTATTTTTCTTATTTACCTTTTTATGCTTCTCTAGGGTCTTGTATTTGAAAGTCAAATTTTCTATTCAGTTCATGTCTTTTCATCACAAATGCCTGAAAGTTCTCTTTTTCATTGAAGTCCTATTTTTCCTCTGAAAATTTGTATCAGTTTTGCTGGATATATGATTCTTGGCTTTAGTACCATTTCCTTTGCCCTGTGGAATATAATATTCCATGCTCTATGATCCTTTAATGTCTGTTTTGTTTTGTTTTTTAAAGTGAGGCAATTGGGGTTAAGTGACTTGCCAAGGGTCACACAGCTAGTAAGTGTCAAGTGTCTGAGGCCGGATTTGAACTCAGGTACTCCTGACTCCAGGGCTGGTGCTCTATCCACTGTGCCACCTAGCTGCCCCTTAATCCTTTAATGTAGATGCTACTAGATCTTGTTTTATCCTTACTGTAGCTTCACTGAATTTGAATTCCATTTCTCTGGCTGCTTGTAATATTTCCTCCTTTACCTGGGATCTCTGGCTTTTAGCTATAGTATTCCTGGAGCTTTTCCTTTGGGGATCTCTTTCAGGAGGTGAGCTGTGGATTCTTTCAATTTCTATTTTACTTTCTTTTTCTCTTTCAATTCTTTCCTCCACCTCTCTAAATCTTCCTTCTATTTCTCCTACTTTCTCTTCAAAGTCCCTTTTGAGTGCTTCCATGGCCTGGGAATAATTCATATTTTTTTTGGAAGCTTTGGATGTAGGGGCCTTGATGTTGTTATCCTCTTCTGAGGGTGCACCTTGATCTTCCTTGTAGTTAAAGAAACTTTCTATAGTTCTCCACTTTCTTTGCTTGCTCATATTGCCATCTTTTAATTGACTTTTAACTGATTCTTACAATGGGGCCCTACTTCCAAGCTACATGATTCCAAGCTTCAGAGGGTCTCAGGTATTTCAGTTTGAGGGAGGGCAGGTTTTTATCTTATGTGATCTGTTCTCTGGTACTCTGACAAGCCTGTACCTCTCCCCCACCTGGGCCTCCCTCTAAATCAAGATTTCTTCATGGTTCCTTTCTGGGGTGGGATTGCCAAATTCCTCCTTAGGACCCACAGACACCCCTGTATTCCCCCCACCCCAGACAACAGTTCAGTCTTCTCACCCAAACATAAGCTTAGTTCCAGAAGAAGCCAGTGCTGCAGCAGATTTAGAAACTTGGTGGTAAGTTCCTCTGGCGCAGCATGCCTGGGGTCTGTGCCGGCAGGATCACAGGGTTGGACTCATCTTGCAGCCCAGTATGGCCCCCTCAGATCTGACTTTGACTGGAAAATAATCTCAGCCTGTCTTTTTGTGGGTTTTGCTACTCCATGGGTTGTTTTAATGCTGTTTGGGGGGTAATTGTGTCAGGAGATCTGTGTGTTGACTCTTCCATTTCCTTTTCTAGTAAGTGTGTGAGCCTCAGTTTCTGTATCTGTAAAATGAGCTACAAAATCATCAGAATGATCATTCCTGACTCTAGGACTGGCATTTTATCCACCATATCATTTATAAATTCCTTTGATGTGCCAAGTACTCTGCTAAGTGGTGAGGACACAAAGCAAAAGATAGTTCTTGATCTAAAGGAGCTCCCTGTATAATGGGGCAACAACAAACAAACAAATATATATAACTGATAAAGTGAAGATAATTCAGGGAGGGAAGGTACTTGAATAGAAACGAATGAGGAATAATCCCAATGATAATTTCTTCATTCAAACAGTGGAGGAAGCAATCATAAGAACATCAAATCATGGATTTGATTTTCACTAAAAAGGATTTACTGGCCTCTGTTGTGTAAATGATGGGAACAGTGTGGGTGAAACAGGACTCTATTTTAGAATTTGTGATAGAAGAGAGGAAAGTTCAAAATAGTCTTAAAAAAGGCATCCTTTTTGAAAAAAAAAATACAAAACCCAGCCATTTGTAATTTTGACTCATTCCTTGCCTTTAATACACACACATCTATGTGTACACACATGCACACACACACCCTTAGGCCCCCTTTCCAACTAGATAATTTTAACCACATTTCTCACATTCTATACTATTGTAATTACTTTTCAGATACAATTATAGATGATTATGTAAACATACACATGTTTGTATGTGTGTATATATTTATATCTATATACATACACGTTCAGGTATATATACATATACATACATGTACATATACAAATATGTATGTGGACACACATGCAAACACATGTGTGTATGTTTGAACCATTATTGTAGACTGTTAGTACTTGGGGATCATATTTGAATTCTATGATTTGCGGTTTTAGTTTCCTTGGCCACTGCTACTTATATCATTATCCAAGTTATTTATAAAAATGAGATAAGGACAGAGCAAAGGACAAAAGTTTATGACATGGGTTTAAATGGTCTTCTAATGATGTATAATTCAACATGTATGTATGTATATATGCATGTGTGCATGTATATATATACACACACACACAAAATGTATTTATCTAAGTTTGTACGCTCAGTGTGTACACTTAGATACAAATAGATATGTATGTGTGTATATATGTATTAATAATTTTGAGGATATTTAATGCATTATCCTAAGGCTGCCTTTTGTTCTGTACTTAAACTCTCCTTTTTTCTCTCTCACATGGAAAGATTTATATCTAGGTATATAGATATATAGATAAATATATCTCAATCTATATGGGTACATATAAATATACACATATGTGTAGTTATATGTGTATACGTATACTTGTCTTTCTGTATATTCATGTATACATTCCCTAATACTCTTTAGCCCACAATTTACCATGGTAGGTAAAAAAAAAATATGAATTTAGAATAGGAAATTCTTGCTTCAAATCTTCCTTCTCATATCAATATTTCTTTAACTTTCAGAAACTTAACCTCTCAGGGCATCAGCTTCATTATCTATAAAATGATGATGTTTAACTAGATCATCTCTGAAGTTTCTTGCAGACATGAATATATGATCATATGATTATTTCTAAACAACTTAGTTATATATAGTATAGAACAAATGACATAAGCTCATCTCCAAGGATATAGTAGCTAGGTTATTAAATGCAGTCTCATAGTATCTGTCTCATTCTCTTGTCTCAACAGTCTGGTAAGTCTGTAAAACATAAAAGGGCTCAGTATTTTATGATTTCTTCTTGATGAACCCATGTTGGCTCTCAGTGATTTCAATAAGCATACACAAGCCACATATTTTAGGTGGCATTAATTAATATGGCCACAAATCCAAACCAAGTTTAGGTGGCAATATTTTATAAGCTCCATCTTCTATTTATTTGAAAATTCTTTACTATGTTTCCTCATATTAAGCAAATAGGTTTCCTCATTTTTAACAACAAAACAGTGGATAGCCCAAATCTTACAAACAGGATGGTTCCCATATTGTATTTTGATATGAAAATATGGGCATGTCTCACAGGATGGGCATAAATGAATGGGATATGAGCTGAATGAATAAATAAAAAATAAATAAATAATTAGAACACAGATCCATGACAAAAGTGATTCCTTTGTCACTCATCTAGGTTCCTATAATCATTAAAAATCACCATCCCTCACTCCATATTTCATATAAAATCTCTTTGTGATTATATAAATAGATTTGTGCCTTATATATCCAGGCATCTAACCAGCATTTTTAAACATCTACTAGTGTGCCAGAAAGAGTACTAAGTTTATAGGATACAAATAATGACAAAAGCATGATAGATAATCTTAAAGATGTCATTGTACATTCAATACAGTAGGAAATGGAGGATGATATCAATGGAAAGGAGCAAGTTAAAACTTCCTGAAGAAAGTGGGATGTAAGTTGACTGTTAAAGTAGGTCAAGGTAAACAGGAGTTGGAAATGAAGAGAGGGAACATTATAGACATGAAGGACAGCCAGGAGAAAAAAAAAAAAAAAGAATCACAGACTCATGATATGTAGTGTCATGGGAAATGAACATCAGGAAGACCAGTGTCACTGAATTGTAGGTTTTGTGGAAGAGATTAAAATATGGACCCTGGTAAGGTAGGAATATATAATTTATGAAGGGATTTAAAAGTCAATGAGATGATTTTATTAATTTGATCATGGAGGAAATTGAGAGTTCCTGAAGTTTATTGAGTGGGCAGAAGAGGTAGCATGGTCAAACTTGTGCTTTAAGAAGATTAGTTTAGGGGTCAGATAGATGGTGCAGTAGATAATGCACCAGCCCTGGATTCAGGAGACCTGATTTCAACTCTGCCCTCAGATACTTGACACTTACTAACTGTGTGATCCTGGGCAAACTAACTAACTAACTGAATGAATGAATGAATGAATAAAAATTAGTTTAAGAGATGAGTGGAGGAAGGTTCCGGATAGGAAAAGGCAGGGAGATCAATCAGCAGCCTATTGAAACGATGCTGGAGTGAGATGATGAGTGTTTATAATAGGCTGATAGCAGTGTCAGAGGGAAAAAAATGGACACATTCAAGAAATATTATGAACATAGAAATTGGAAGACTTAAATTGGATTAAGTGGGTTGACTATGGAGAATGATAGAGAGTGAAGAATTAAATAATAATTTGTGATTCTGGGTGACTGGGAAGATGATATAACCTTTGACATTAATACAGAAGTTAGGAAGAAGAGAGGATTCTGGGAAGGATATAAAGAGTTCAGCTGTAGACATACAAAGTTTAAAAGTCTAGTGGACAAGAAGTTTCCTCCATAGAAATAGTGAATCCAAGAGGGTCAACAAAATCAGGAAACAAAATGGTATAGGGGGAGTAGAGAAGAGGGCCGAGGACACAGAGTTGGGGGAGTCCTGAAATTACTGGGTCTGACCCAGATGAAGATTCAGATAAAGAGAAAGACATTTAGTGATCGGGTAGATAGAAAAATAGCCAGAAGAAAGCAGTATCATAAAAACCTAAAGAGAAGAGTCAAGAAAAAAGGGTGGCAAACAATATTCAAGGCTGAAGCTAGGTCCCAGAAGGATGATGCCAGAAAATCAATAGATTAGGTAATTAAGAAAATTTGGAGAGAGCAATTTCAATGGAATAAGATGTCTTAAAAATAAGTTTGGCCATTAAGATAAGGAGAGATATATAAGAATACTTAGTAGGTCTGATAAAATGAACATTTTTTTTGGAGGGTGGGGGATAGAAGTATGTGTATATTTGTAAGTTAAAGGAAAGAACTGAAGAGCGGCAAGAGATAATAGAGGAGGAATCTGATATAGATTGTGGGATGGCATGGGATCAAGGGTTCTTGTGGAAGTCTTTTCCTTAACTGAGATTAGCATGTTTTCATGTAAGTAAAGGGTCATGAAAGAGAATGTGGGAAGGAGCATTTGAATATTGTGAAGAGAAAGGAAGAGCTTTTGCTTGGCAGATGGTTTTAGTGTTTTAAAAAAGCAGGCTCATTAGTATAAAGAATGGGAGTGAAGGATACCATGGAAGGCTGGAAATGAAATAAAATGATAAGGAATAATACCTTGGAACATAGTTCATGTTGGTCTGATAGCTTAAAATCCTTGACAGTTATCAGGAGTTCTTTATATCCTGAATTTGTCTTAGTCTTCAATTCCCTATTAAAGCATTAGAAAGGTTGATATGGAAAAGTGGAGGAAAAGATTATTATGATTGTTTTGCTTGACCCTGAAAATGTTTCTAGTTTGGGAGATTAGCTGTGTTTGTTGTTGTTCTTGATAATGCTTCATTCCTGAAGAGGAGGAGGGAGATGTCTTAACTTGGTTATGAATTGGATATAAGTGGTACAGAGCAGTGCCAAGTCACCAGCCTCATTCTCTCCTCCAGATTCATTGAAGTCCATTGGCAAGACAAAAGTCAATATGACTGGTGATGGCCCAGGATTCAGTAGGTGACTTTGGCCTCTCTAGATTCAAGTACTTTCCAGGTCTCAGTTTGTATGTGGCCATGCCCATCTAATAATTCAACTTTAAAGAGTTCAGACAAGATGTAGCTCAATTTACCATTACAATGTTATTAATCTCTTGGGGGCAGCTAGATAGTGTAGTGAATCAGCCCTGGATTCAGGAGGATCTGAGTTCAAATCCAGCCTCAGGCACTTTACACTTACTAGCTGTGTGACCCTGGGCAAGTCACTTAACCTTCATTGCCCTGGGGGGGGGGAAACACAACAACACCAAAAACAAAAAAGAAAACAAATTAAAAAAAAAGATATTAATCTTGAAAGAGAAGACCCTCTGAATTTCTGGCCAGAACAGAAAGAAATTGTTATATTAACACATTCTAGACCACTAAAACCTAAAGAATGATCCATAAAGACTTGTTTTGGGGTAAATATTGGCTATTTTATGAAAGCCAGAGGGATTTGTTTTTTCAGGTGGAGTCAAGTAGCTCCATTTAAAGACTTTAAAGCTCCATTTTTAAAAAATGGGATTTTAAAAGCCTATTTTTTTTCCTTTGTGACCCTGGGCAAGTCACTGCCCAGCAAAAAAGTGTTTTTTAGAGCTATATTTCAAGAAATTAAAAATGAAAACTATCTATGACAAAAATTAAAAAAAAAAAGAAATGGTAGCAGTGGCTACCACTCTGTGATAACATGATAAACACAGTCTAAAACATTCTCTTTCATTCCTGCCCACAAATACAACCTACATTGAATGAGTTAGCTTAAATTTAGACCATCATAATTGCATTGAGGCACATGTTTAAGAAAAATGTGTAACAACGTATAACTCACAACATCTTCTTTGGAATTCTTCTCTAGGTAAATAACCCTTATTGTTTTACATCCTTTGTTGTCAAAGAGGAGTGATGATGTCATGAGAGTGATGCTTTAACTTGCATGTGGATTGGATTTGAGTGAGCCTCTGTTGTGCTAAGTCATTAGCCTCAGTCTCTTCTCTAGCCTTCAAAATCCAGCGGCCAGGCGATTAGCATAATATCAAGTGGCTTCTCTACCAGAACTAAAAAATAGAAAATAAATAGGAGTAACAGTACACATATTTCAATTCAAGCCAAAAATACAATTTCAAGGAATTAGAACTAACACAATATAGAATGTGTTAAATGTGGTTAATGTGAGTATGCAGTCAAAGCTAATTATTTCTTGGAGGTTGGATGAATTTGGGCATGTTGTATATTCAATGCATCATTTTGGATATGGTTGGACTTACTGATCTCCCTTTGGAATACAACATTTTATCATAGGACCATCTCTGTTTAAAGTTTCAACCTCTGAATCTATGGATATAAGATTTATATAGTTTTTCATGTGACTATGAGTTTCAGAACCAACTTTTAGGACTTTGAGAATCTAAAAAGCATTTTAGACAAGTCAGTGTTTGTAGATTCACGGCTTCTTCTATTTCACATGCCATATTTTATTGAGGGAATTAAGTACTAACAGAGATGGACTGTATTTCAAATAACATCCAAAAAGAGAGATCCAGACCAAAAAAAAATTCTTTTAAAAGAAAACCAAAGTTTTCAGACTTATAGACTTCACTTTTTACACTTCATTTGGCATTTCCCCTTTACTTAAATCATTGTTTTGACATATTTGGCCTGAATACCTGTTCCATTTCTATATTCTAACTAACCTAGTTATTTTTTTAGAACTTTATCTCTTCTATAAAATGTGCTCATCTTTACAAAATCCATAAAACCTCTTTACAGAAATAAAGGAAAACAAATTACTAATGGGAAATTAATTGCTTCTGCTACCTATACTAATTTAATTTAAAAAGTTGATTATATATTTATAATTAAATATATATGTGTTTTTGTCTGTATATGTATATAATTATATATATATAATGTGTGTATATATTTATGTGCATAAAATTAAATAAGTTGCATTATGCAAAATGAAGTCACCATGACCACCTAATTAATTATAGATTCAATTTCATTTCTTCCATAAAGAAAAGCAAAAGGGTTACTTTGCTGTAGTCAGAGGCTGGTTAATATTAAATAGCTGCGGGGGCAGCTAGGTGGCGCAGTGGATAGAGCACCGGCCGTGGAGTCAGGAGTACCTGAGTTCAAATCCGGCCTCAGACACTTAACACTTACTAGCTGTGTGACCCTGGGCAAGTCACTTAACCCCAATTGCCTCACTAAAAAAAAAAAAAAAAAAAAAAAAAAAAAAAAAAAAAAAAATTAAATAGCTGCCATCCCTAAAGGTCACTGTAGTGCCTAGAAGTCCATGGTTTTCTCAACCCCATTGCTCCAGTCCATAAAGTTATGAAATTGAAAACCCCATAAACTTCTCTGCTTGCCTCCTCACTGTGATGATTAAAATATGAGAGACAGTTTCTGGGTAATTTAATAATTTTATTAATTGTCTGTCAGGTTATTAATAAAAAGGAGTTCTCTTGGCCATCTCTCAGACCAGACCAAAGACCCCTAATTGTGGTGGGGGTCACACTCTATATATCCTTCCAAACTATAAGAGGTCCATCACATAGTAATCAAATATAATTGACTAATGATGAAATATATTTGGTTGACATGATTGGAGGTAGCTTATATTAAAATAAAGTTCAGCAATATGTGATTCAGGTCATTAAAATCTTCATAAAATGACATCAGAGAAAAGATGCATACCCCCCACTTGAGCTCTTCAGTACAAAATAGTTTCCAAGTAGGTATGGTTCTTGCAGTCTCATCAGTAAGGTCCTTCAGCTCTCTAGACAAAAGGATCTGTCTCCACCCAAGTCTCTTTGTAAGCTTGGGTTGGATTTGACTCAGATAAATCTTATTTTCAAGCATAATGAACTAGAACTTTGGGGGGGAGGACTAAGAAAGAAGGGGAGATTACAAGATCCCCCAAGACACCAATCATTAATATATTTTTTCACATCTAACTAAAGATAGTCTGTGCTCTCAAGTATCTACTATTCTAGAGATTACAACATAAATTCTATTCATGAAGAAAAGGAGCTCTGGGATTAAATTTTAGTTGTTTTTTCTTTCTGTTTCATTTTCATGAAATATTCTCTATAGTAATTTATAAGAATAATAAAAAAAACATATTTCAATGTTGCCACAGGTAAAATTTGTTAAAAATCATCAATGAAGGAGAAAAGATGCTTCCAGAATTAGTATCATAAGAACAACATTCTCCTGGCCCTTGGTTCCTACATGTTTTGTATGCATTTTTAAAAATTTATATAAATAACCATTGACTTAAACTTTGCATACATTTCTCCTCATTGTTAGATAATGATCAATCAGACTTAGTGCCTGTGTGAGCAACGGAGTGCAGAGAGCTTAGGAGAAGATAAGTCCCAGTTTTCTTACTTCTAGCTTTAGGAGAGAAGACTATTTCAGGTCCTTTCCAGAAAATGACCATGAAGGGAAATAAAAAAAAAATCTTAGAAGCAACTGGTACATTGATCATGTTGTTACCCACAGATTATTATATTAGAGATTTTAGGGAATTTTCCCTTGGGTGAAATCCCTTGGCTAAGATGAGATATCCTCCTTGTTATAACTCATTTATTTAGTGTATTGTCAACTATATTCTCACCTGTATATTTTCTCAGATTTCTGTTTGCTATTGGCTCGGATAAATGAGTTTATTCACTATTCACCACGTGTAGTTTTTGTGGAACTCTCATTTGGTGAAAAGCAAGTTTTATATGTATATATATATAGTTTGGAACACTCCATTCCCATTAATGGATGGTAAATGATGCTTCAGCTTGTATCTAAAAATCACTTGTCCTAAAGTAACAACATTTGTGGATAGTGATGGTATATATAAATAACCATAATAGTAGCCTGGTGTCCTTTCTCTAAGGACTTTAGCGTGGCCATCCTCTGGTGACAATACCCAGTTTCCTCTCCTGGCAGAAACCAAAAATTTTATTCCAATGACCATGAAAGTGGCTAAAACAAGCACTGAGGTGTGTATGTAGTTTGGTCAAATATTGAAGACACTGAAGCCAACTATTGAATGCTGGGCCATCACCAGGGATCTTGACTTTTGTCTTGCCATTGGACTTTGATGACTGGAAGAGAGAATGAAACTAATGACTTTGCACAGCTATGCCTCTCTTAAATCCAATTCAGACATGAGTCAATACATCACCCTGCAATGTCATTGGTCCTCTTCAAAAATGAACAACTAACAATGACAGAGCTATCTATTAGTTACTCAATCTAAGCAGACCCATGTCGGCACATACAATTGATGACCATATTGAAATTTACCTGTCCAAGGCAAAGAGTAAATCAAAATTATAAAACATAAAAACAAAAATAGATAAATATAATCTTTAACAATTGTATGGGTTTGTTTGACATAATTATCTTCAGTTTCCAGTCTCTAGATCTTAAAATTTCCCTCAGATTCTTTTAAGTAATGCAGGTTTGGAAGGATTTGACCACTCAAAATTACTGTTGGTCTGAATAAATCTTTCCAATTCTGGTTCTCTTCCCTAGGAAGCATTCAGCTAAGGGTTAGTCTCCTCCAGGAATATTGGAAAAAAAAAAACAGACCCAATGTAGAACTTGAGCTACAGAACATAAATTTGTAGTGGAATCTGTCACCAGGTATATATGGAACACTAGACCTGGAGAAAGGAATACTTCAGTTTAAAGTTTGCCACCAATACTTGTGGGCAAGTCATATAACATATGTATCCCTCAGTTTCCTCATATGTAAACTAAAGGTGATTGTTTCATATGTCTCAAAGGGTTGCTATGAGGTTCAATGAGATTATATTTGTACAGCACTTTGCAAAACTTAAAGCACTAGATTAATGACAGTTATTATTCCTCTCTTCCTTGTTAATTATGGGCCAGATGTCTCAGAGATCACAATGGAAGACAGCAGCATATTTAAAAAGAACACTCAGGAGTTAGAATTGAGGTGGATGGAATAAGGGAATAAACATTAAGCAGTAGTGGGTGAAGGAACTCTTCAGCAGCCCCCAGATGTTTAGTATCACCAGGATGTGGAAGGATAAAAGTCACATGGATATATACAAAGCCTTTAGAAGGGACTCCAGGGGACTTCCAGGGCAGAGACCTCTCAAATTCACTACATGATCACACCAAAAAACATCCAAATAAAGCCATAGCATAATTCCTGGAGCAGCAAAATCCACAGAAGAATGTGCTGAGATCATTTTTCAACCAAGGACAGGCTTGGAAGGTCAGAAGGATGGAGCTGCTATGCTGAGACAGAAGTGCAGCCCAACCCCACAGTCACCCTGACACAGATCCAGTCCCAAGAAGGCCTTGCCAGAGAAAGAGACCCCCAGAGCCTCTGAATCACCTGCAGCACCAGTGTTGTCTAGAACTAAGCTCACAATCTGGTGAGAGGGCTAATCCCTTGGCAAGGGGGACATTACGGGTGTCTCTGCTGGTGCTGATGGAAAACTTGGGTTTTTCACCCCTGCTGGGAACCAGCAGGTAGGCTTGAGTAACAGTGGCCAAGGTGGGGAGGAGCACAGGCTCATGAGAGCTGACAACCACAACGCACAAAGCTGTTTGATTAGCAAGTTGGTCATGGGTCATCTATGGACCAGGGAACAGGACAGGTATGTGAAGAACCTGCTCTTCCTTAAATCATACCACCTGAGACCTCAAGAAGTTTGGGATAGTGCAGTCTGGAAACTGTGCCCCACTCCAAGGAGCTTAAAGTCAAGTATGAGAAAAGCAAGATGAGCAGAAAGAGAAAGGTGAGGACCAGAGAAAGTTTCTTCAGTGACAAGGAAGATCAATGTGCACCCTCAGAGAAAGATGCCAATATCAGGGCCCCTATATCTAAAGCTTCCAAGAAAAAAATGAATTGGTCTTAGGCCATAGAGGCACTCAAAAAGGACTCTGAAGATAAAGTTAGAGAAGTAGAGGAAAAATGAGGGTGATGCAGGAAAGACATTGAGAGAAAAAAATCAACAGCTTGAAAAGCCAAATGGAAAAGCTCTCTGATGAAAATAATTGCCTAAGAATTAGGAATGAACAAATGGAAGCCAGTGACTTTCTGAGAAACCAAGACACAATAAAGCAAATCCAAATGAATAAAAAAATAGAAGGCAATGTGAAATATCTTCTTGGAAAAAGAGCTTACCTGGAAATAGATCAAGGAGAGATAATTTGAAAATTATTGATCTACCTTAAAACCATGATCAAGGAAAGAGCTTAGACATCCTCTTCCAAGAAATTGTCAGGGGAAACTGCCCTGATATTCTAGAATCAGAAGGTAAAATAGAAATTGAAAGAATCCACCAATCACATGAAAGAAACAGGAAAGGGCTTATGGAGTGCAGGAAGAGATGGAGGAGGAGCAGGGCAGTAAATGAGCCTAACACTCATCAGAATTGGCTCAAAGACCTTAATCTCATCAGAATTGGCTCAAGGAGGGAATAACATACAAAGTCAATTGGGTAGAGTAATCTATCTAACCCTGCAGAAAAATAGGAGAAAGGGATAAAGAGAGAGGGGCAAAAGAAGGGAGGGTAGATTTGGGGAGGGGGCAGATTGAAGCAAATACCTTTTGAAGAGGGATAGGGTGAAAGAAGATAGATAATAGAGTATATATTATGGGGAAGGTATTAGGATGGAGGGAAAAAGTTAACAATAGTAATCTTGAGAAAGAGAAAAGGGGGGAAATTATACAAAAACTATTTATAGCAACTGTTTGTGGTGGCTAAGAATTGGGAATCAAGGGAAAGTCCATCAATTGAGGAATGACTGAAGAAGCTGTGGTGGTCTATGATTGTAATGGAATGGTATTGTGCCATAGGAAATGACAAACAGGATGATCCCAGAAAAAAACTTGAAAGACTCCTATGAGCTGATATATGGTGAAATGAGCAAAACTGGGAGGACATTATGAATAGTAAGAACAGTATTGTTTGATAAGCAATTGTGAATGACTTAACTACTCTCAGCAATGCAATGATCCAAGAAAATCCCAAGGGAATAATGAAGCATACTATCCACTCCCATAGAAAGAACTTATAAAAAGAGCAGTTGTGTACTGAATATATATAACCTACACCACCAGATTGGTTGCTGTCTTATGGAGAGGGGAGGAAAAGGAGGGAGGGAGAAAAAACTACCCTTACATATAACTGGAAAAAAATAAATAAAATAAATGTTTGATGTTTGATGCAAAAAAGGGGATTTCAGGCTAAATGCTACTGGATGAGAAGTCCTTTCAATAAGGTAGGTGAGTAAGTTTCAATAAATTTTCTCTTGGGAGCATCTAGGTGGTAGAGTAGATAACATACTGGCCCTGGAGTCAGGGAGACTCCTTTTCCTGAGTTCAAATACAGCCTTAGACACTTACTAGCTAGGCAAGTTACTTAACCCTGTTTCTATCCATTTCCTCATCTGCAAAATGAGCTGGAGAAAGAGGTGACAAATGACTTTAAATTAATAAGTTATTTTTTATATGTTAAATACCCAAATTAACTATAAAGGACCTAGGAAGAAAGACAGTAGGGCTTTTGATTCCAATTTTGTATCTTATCCATTTTAGAAGTTTCATCTAATGGTTCATCTCTTTAGGTTACCTTAGGCAATTCTAGTGGTGTGTACTTATTGATAGTTATAATTGCTCAATTAAGTGATGCCTATTTATGCTAAAAAGGCATTTACCTAAATTTTAATTACCTTATTGTGAGATCTGAGAATATCATTTTATCTTTTTTGTTTTTATAAGTCAGTAGTTGACTTAAATAAAGGGTTCTTAATCTTCAGTATCATGGATTCTGATAGAATTTGGGTGAAGACTATGGATCCCTGCTCAGTGTAATGATATTAAATGTATAGAATAAAATACCTAGTATTATATAGGAAGTGCTTTTTCATGAAAAATAACTCTGCAAGGAAAAAAAAAATGAAATACAGCAAATAAAGAACCAACCAACAACCACAAATAAAGTTCCCAAAGGCCAGATTAAGGATCCATGCTTTCATTAAATTAGCAGTATAAAGATATTTGGACGGATATTTTAAAATTGCTTATGGTCCATTATATGGATCTGAATGGGGATATTGACTCATATCCCATTGGGATTAATTGCTTCAAATCTCTTCTTTCCATTGTACTTTGATTTTTGAGGGCTGAAATTTAATATATGGAGCATTAACTGGGTGACTCACTGAAATATTGGGGTCCCCAAAATATGAGGGACCTTTAGGTTCAAAGCTTCCTCCCCTCTGAACTGCCCTTTTAGATATTTCTCCCAGGCCAATAAGAAAGGAGCCTTATAACTTCTTTTCCACAAAAGGATCAGATTTTATTACTTGGGAATTAATTAAACAACAAAGGTGAAATTAATAAAAAAATCAAAGATAAGGAAATAGGGAAAAAGAAATGCAGATAAATCCTCTTAACTCTAACCTAAAATGTTTACAATCCCCAGATTCTTTCCAATTGAGCTAATTCAAAGGAATGCAGGGTTTTCTGTGTTCACTCTCCAAAACCTGGAAAGTCTTCTAGCTTTCTCACATCACCAGGAAACCAAGAAGAGAGAGAGAGAGCAGCCAAGCCTGCCAGTGTTCTCCAAGCACCTCTTCACCTCCCCTCAGAGAGCATTCAATCTCCCTCCCCCAAAAAGGGGAGGTCCTTCAAAACTGCCTATGGAGAGTTCTCCTTCTGACCTCAGTAGTATACATAACTTCAGGGTGGGCTGGGTGTGGCCCCTCCCAAATGAGTAAGCCAAAACTCCAATAATTTTTTACCACAAATAATTTTTACTACAGATTGTAGCATTTCATTAAATCTCTTGTTAAACATAACCACAACCTTTGTATTTCACCGCTTTATTTTTTATGTATCTTGCCTAGACAAGGTGTAGATATTTGTAAATCTAACCTTTACTAATTCACTTAATTTGACCTTGAGTTTGAACTCATTATTGTTTGATGAATATCAACAATATCATACTTATCCATTCCCAGTAACAACAGAAAAATATTCTCTATGATGAAAACATCTTCAATATTTCAATATGCTCTTCAGTGGAAGATGTACATCATCCATGTACATCAAGTAATATTATTAGTAATTTTATAATATTATGAGTAATTATGATTATTCATCATTATAAGAAAAAGACCTGATCATTTTTTTTTTGAAACAGTTTAGGTTAGATAATGCAGACCACATATTGTCTTGATTTTATGAATCATCAAGTAAATACTAAGGAGTAGATGCCAGTGTGGTTTGCAAGTTAAGGGTTGTTACTCACATAAACATTCCCTGAAGCCCCTAATTTTTGTTCCCAGAACTAGGCCAAGAGGTATCACCACAGAGGCAGTAATTATAAAGTGGTTAATTAAAAGCAATTATGCATTGGTTAATTAATTGTATATATCTTTATACACTACTCAGTTTTATTAACCTGTTCTCAATCCAGGAGTGGCTGACTTCTTATGAGTATTTTAGGCAAGTAGGCTGGGATAGCTCATAACTTTGGAATGTCTCTAGATTCAAGCCTGAGCAGACACCAGATCTGATATCATATTAAACCCTTCTCCAATCCAGAGCCAGTGAACAGTGTTTTGAATCAGTACATGCTCAAAGGTGGCCTGAACAGCCTTCTCCTAGGTATGATCCTCAACATTATCTTTTAGCTCCTGGGAAATCCAGTTAATCACTTAAAAATTTTGAGGAAGAAAATCTATAAAAGACCCTCCTTCACAAGAGAAGAATCTTAATTTTATTTCCTCTAAAATTATTATAAGAGGTATGTAAGTTTTATTTGCGTGTGTATATATGTACATATATGTGTATGTATATGCACATAAAATGTGATATTGATATGTAAAAGCATGATTTTTTTTTACCTTTGTTGTTACATTATAGATATATGCATCCCTCCAACCCTGAATAATTTAATTCTCCCTTGTAACAACACTGAGCTGAAACACTGAATTCAGTGCTCTCATCTTCAATGCGTGTACATTTCTACACTATATGACACCCACACCCACAGTCTACTAAGCAGTACTGTGTAGTTGATACAGAACTTGATTTGGATCCTAGAAGATCAGGGTTAATGCCCTACCTTTGAAATATATGAACCATGGGCCCTGGCTTATGTTATTCAATTTCTTGGTCCTCTCAACAATTCTCTAATATTACAGATTGAAGAGAAGGTACCTATGAATTAGTAGATGATGTTGGTTTAGCCAAAAGTTCCCTGTACCAATAAACTCACAAGCCTAGTACCTCTTTCTCTCCTATATCTATAGAGAAGAGAGAGTTATATTTCAGTATATATTTTCTACAGGCTATATGTGTGAATGTTAAGAAGCTTTTTGTGGTCATTTGAAAATATAGCTAACAGATGTAACCATTTTTTTTTTTTTAGCAGGGCAATGAGGGTTAAGTGACTTGCACAGGGTCACACAGCTACTAAGTATGGCTGAGGCCAGATTTGAACTCAGGTCATCCTGAATCCAGGGCCAGTGCTTTATCCACTACTCCACCTAGCTGCACCTGTAACCATTTTTCAAGTGTGAGACTAGTAAAGTGTCCCATAAAAAAAAAAATGTAAGAAAGTAAAATAGGTTATAGTAGGAGTAGGAATAGAAGTAGGGGTGCTGGTGGTGGTGGGAGGAGGAGTAATATAGAATTATGTAAGTGCCAATGATACATTCATCCTCCTATTTCTAACAGGCATTTCTTAGTATCATTGAATATTCCTTTGAATACCATTGAAAGGCATACAGAAAATTTACTGAGCAGTTCTATTTTTCAAACGAGAAAACTGGGAACCCTGAGAGAATACCCAAAATATCATGGAAAGATTTTAGTGATTGGTTTTGTTGTTGACCTAGTTAAAGTTATGTCAATATCCATGGGACTTTAGTCCATTGCCCCACTCACTGATCCCTATAACTTCTTAGGTAAAGTATGAATGCTTGAAGAATTTGTGATTTTCTCAGCTTGGGCAACACATAGCACAGGATTTCAAAACTGCAAATTCCCTGAGTTGCACAAGCTAACAAAATCAATGAATTATGTAACGATTGGAATGACGCCACCTTCTGGAGACTTACTGTAGAAGAGTTCCGCCCTTGAAGTGAAGGTCTTTGAGGGCAAGACCAGGAATCTTTTCTTTGGCATCAGGAAGTGACGTGGGCTAGTGGGAGGAAGAAGGAAGAGACTAGCGCTCTGTCTCTTTCCTGAGGACTCTGGTGAAGAGCAGAGCTAGAAATGTGCTCTCCCTTTAATAGATAGATGAATGTAGGCCTTTCTCTCTCTCTTTACCAAATTCTTATTCTCCTTAATAAATGCTTAAAAGCCTAACTCTTGCTAGAGCTTATAATTTATTGGTGATCCCTCATTAGATATTTTAGACAGTTTAGCTAGAATTTTAGCTCTTAACAATTAGAGCTGGAAGGGACCTTAGAGGTAACTGAGTCCAACATGTTTATCTTACTGTAGAGGAAATTGTATCCTAGAGAAGTTAAGTAACTTGCCTATGATCACATAGCTAGTAATTGTTTGTGGTAGCATTCAAAGTCAAGACTTCTGAACTCCAATTTTGGTACTCATTCACTTAGTTACCTGGGAAGGGAACAATATCATATTTGGCAAGCGGTGATCAACCTCTCCATCAATACCTGCAAGTGGAAAGATGTTTTTACCTCCCAAATTAATCCATTCTATTTCACAATGACTCTAACAATAAAGAAATTGTATTGTTGTGACTTTCCTGAAAATCAAACCTAACTATATATTTCTATAACTTAATCATGGGGGGCAGCTAGGTGGTGCAGTGGATAAAGCACCGGCCCTGGATTCAGGAATACCTGAGTTCAAATCCAGCCTCAGACACTTGACACTTACTAGCTGTGTGACCCTGGGCAAGTCACTTAATCCCCATTGCCCTGCAAACAAACAAACAAACAAAAAAAAACCAAAACTTAATCATGGTGTTTCTGTTTTTGTTTTTCCCTTTAGATTCAAAGGGAACAATATAGGACCAAAAGGGAAACTCTCCTTATGGGAGCACCTTCAACCAATGTAGATTACATGTCTTCAATGTGTTAGCAGGCAAGAGCCAGGGAGTAGCTTAAGTCATGAGGGAGTACATTACCTGTCTCTGGTTAGTTATGTTATCAAGTTGCTTTTAAATCCTAGGTCTTCTAAAACATGAGACTGATAGTCTTCCTAATTTAAAACAATGTCTCTTTCTATAAATATGACCAGCCTATGCAACACAAAGTGCAAGGATAGAAGCCAAGACATCAAGCCACTTTAGTAATGACTCTAGGAAGCCCAGTCTTAAGTGGGAATCTGCTGACAATTAAAATGATGAAAGGGTGGGTAAATGTCTTTTATTTTTTTTAAGCATGCAGAGATGGATTTCATTCATCAGTTGGAACATTTTCATCCAAGGGACAGAGAGAAGATTGATTTCAAGCATTCATTCTGCCATTAAGTGTGTTAATTGAAATACCATATTATAGTATTGGACCAAGACAAAAACATAATAATAATAATGTAAAAATAATATCTGAGGACCTCTTTCATGATGTAAAAGCCAAGCAATTAAAACTGATAGAACTCAGCTGCCAGTGATGATTACTGAGGCCATATTATAAAGCAATGGACATGAATCCATTAAAAGTCATCAGTTATGAGCAATATAATTTCTATTTCACTATATTTCTCCTTTAATCTTACTTCTTCCTTGATGGTATGCCTTGTTCAACTCTCTAAAAAGCTGTATAACTTAACTAAGGTGTGGCTAAAATCAACCTATTAGTGCTTTGGAAAGGCCAAATGCAGAGCAATAAAGTGACCATATATGGTGTGTGCATGTGTATGTATATGTATATGTATGTATATTAATAGGTGCATATGTATATGTGTGTATATGTGTACACATATATACAACCCACCTGTGTGTTTTATGTGTACATAATGAATAGATGCAGGAATATATATATATATATATATATATATATATATATATATATATATATATATATATACATACACACACATATATATGTGGTTTTCTATCCTATTGCCTAAATAGGGTAATTGAAAGACATTCTCACAGGGTCAAATACATAGTTTTCTTGTTCTAAAATTATTTTTTTTTGGTATGTTGCATATTGCTATGTGTGTGTGTATGTATTTTACATCTTAAATGTTTATTATGTGGACAAGTGAATGTCACCACAATGCCAGTGGAATTATGTTTTTCATTAGGAGATGAGCTAATATATTTTGGTAGTGAACCTTTTGTGAATCTTGCCTATCAATATGTATATCCTTAAACAAATCTACTTTTCGGTCACACTACATCATGCCAGTTTTGCTCATGCCACATTTCCTAAGGATGTCTTCAAGAGTTTACAACTTCATTATAAAAAATTCATTTTTGGTGGACGCAAGCCAGACACTTCAAGCATAAGAAAGACAGACTGTTGTCACTCTCATGTATTCATTTTCTTACAGGCTCCCCTTTCCAAAGACTGATTTACCTTAGAATCAGACAGGATTTTCATAGTACTTTTTTTTTAATTGCTATATTGTTATATTCATAATGAAAGGTATGACTCCCCCCAAAACAAAACAAATCAAAAAAACCTGAAGCCTGGATTCAATCCATTTTCAGTTTAAGAAATAGCACTTGGGGGAGCAGCTAGATGGCGCAGTAGATAGAGCACCGGCCCTGTATAGAAGAGGACCTGAGTTCAAATTCTGCCTCAGATTCCTGACCCTTACTAGCTGTGTGACCCTGGGCAAGTCAATAAATCCCAATTACCTCACTAAAAGGAAAGAAAGAAAGAAAGAAAGAAAGAAAGAAAGAAAGAAAGAAAGAAAGAAAGAAAGAAAGAAAGAAAGAAAGAAAGAAAGAAAGAAAGAAAGAAAGAAAGAAAGAACAGTTGGTTCAATGTTAAGCACTTAAGTTATTTCATTCACTAGGTTTGTGACATTGAGATGTTACCTTGAAAACTGGATAGAATGAAGCAGTAGAAGTGAGGAAGTTTAGGGTCAATTGCCACCTCACACACTCATCAGTCTTGAGATTATGGGTAAGTGGTTTCTTTTCCTCCCTGTCTCACCATTCTTTCTCTGGCTACTTTGCAGATTCTTTGTCCATGTTACTCCCATTAACCATGATCATCTGAAAGGCTCTGTAACTGGGCACTTTTTTTTCTTTATGACCTTTATGTCTTTATGACCTCATCAGTTCCCATGGATTCAATTATAATCTCTATGCATATAATTCTCAGTTCTATTTATCAAGTCTTAACCTTCCATCTCTATTTGCCTCTGAACCATCTTGAACTGAATGTGTCATAGACACCTTAAGTTCAGCATGTCCAAAACCTAACTCACTATCTTCCACCTCTTTCTACCTTCCCTATTACTGCTGAATGTGACACTTTACTCTCAGTTAACCAGGCTTAACTCTCAGTTATCATCCTCCATTCTTGACTCTCTCTGATCCCCATATCCAATTAGTTGCTAAGTGCTATTGTTTCTACTTTATATCTGGTCTATGCTGCCCCTTTACCTTCTGTTATTTCCACATCCATGGTCCAAGCTCTCATCACTTCCAGAACTTAGAAGGTGGAGTGTCTTCTTTGAGAAACAACAAAGGACCGATGTCACTGAATTAAATAATATGTGAGAGCAGGGATATAAGATGTAAGAACACTAGAAAGGTGGGGGGCATGCTATAGAAGGCTTTGAAAAGCAAAGAGAGGATTTTATATTTGATCTTGGGAATCATAGTGAGCCACTGGAGTTCATTGAGTAGGTCAAAATTCAATCATAAGACTCATACTTTAGGAAGGTCACTTTGATAACTGAGGGAAATGCACTAGATTAGAGAGAGGCTACAGCTAATTGATAAGGGTCTGAATCAGGTTGTTGACAGTGATGGAGAAGAGAAGGGAGTGATATGTAAAACTATTGCAAAGATCAAATTGGCGAGCCTTGACAATAGACTGAGGATAAGAAGAGAGAGAGTGGGAGAAGTTGAGTATGATAATTAGTTTGGAAGCCTGGGTGATGGAGAGGATCACTCCATCACCTGATTGGGAATTTTGACTGGCTGACACTGTAGAAGAAATGTTTTCCCTACACATGTATCCCTACTATCTCCCTCTGCCTCAGACTTTCACAGTCTCCTTTAACTTTAGAGCATTCCCTCTGAGATCATCTCTAATTTATTGATATGTATCTCATTTGCACATAATAGTTTGTAAGTTATCCACCCTATTAGACTGTGAGCTCCTCAGGGGTTGACTGTATTTTTTGTTTGTTTTTGCATTTCTTTATATTCTCAGCACAGACATACCTAGTCATATATACATATATACACATATATGTGTGTACATATATCTATGTACACATACATACACACATATATCTTCATATCTTAACGTTATAAATTATGTGGCAATGGAGAAGTCACCAAACTTCTCTGACATCTTTTTTCCTCATCTATAGGATGAAAGGGTAAGACTCACTGGATTGTCAGATTGTTTTAAGCTCATTTTTTGATATTTTCTAAGTTCATTTCACAGAAAGAGGCTGGCAATAACAGAGAAACAGAAGAAGACAGACAAAATCTTGGAATAATGAGGGGCCCAGTTTTACTTTATACATAATGCATAAAGACAAGTGTAAAATACAAGGGGAATACGGAAGGGGTATCTTAGAGTACATTGTATATGCCATGATAAATTATGTGTCTCTTAGTATAAGTAAATCAATATCACATGTCAGGTCATGCCTATCACATATCCACATCATTTTTTGTCCCCTTCCATTTTTACCATAAACACTTTTGAAGTATTGAAAAAAATTTTTTTAATTTTGTTCCAGAAATAAGAAGAGATACTTCTCTGCTCAAAAAATGTCCTTTCCAAAATCCTTACAAAAGTCTTTTACAAAGGTCAAAGAAAAAACAAAACACACTTTTCTCAGAGGAAGGATTTAGGGGTCATCCCCAACAATTTAAGAGCAGTAATTCTTGCCTTCTTGAAATAATTGCCTTTCCACCCACCTGAAGTGATTGATCCAAGGATCCATTCTCATGCATTGATGAAGGATTAAGACATTAAAAGAATGGAGGAGTTTGTTGTTGTTGTTGGACATTTTGTTTTCTGGTTTTTTTTTTTTACTAGGAAGGAGTGGGAGTCATCAATGACTTGGTTACTCAACTATTTTTTTAATTTTCATGTAAATTATAGTTTAACATAAATTGTCATGTTTCCTACTAATTCATGGCTCCTACTAATATTACATGAAATTGTATTGGATCAATGAGTTATATAAGAAGGCATGGGATATTATGCTCTCTTAGACATCATTCTTCCCAAGCCTAAATGGCTTGCATGTAAGATAATTTTTTTTTCTGGCCCAATTGAGTGTAAAAATGTAGCATGCAGTAGAAATATTGATATTTTCTTCTCTGACATTTTAATTCAATTCTTTATCTTCTGTTGGCTGGATCATATGATCACACACAGAACTGGAAATTATTTTGGAGGTCATTGAGTTCAATCTTTAAATTTTATAGGTATATGGATTGATTCTCTTCCACTTGTGCTAATTTTGGCCTGACAATTAACAAGAAAATAGTGATTTCCCACCAGCCAGCAATGCACCATCCAAACATGAAACCATTGATTGCAGCAAATGAAGGAATTTTAAATGCTGTGGATAAATTCATTGACTCTGGAAATGTATTTTCCAGGGACATACACATAGATGATGAAGTTGATGCACACATTATCAGAGCTATTTCAGTATTTTGGAGGCTCTGAAGGAAAGTGTGGGATATAAGAGATAGTAGGCTGCCTACCACACTGAAGGTCTACAGAGCTATTGTGTTGACTTCATTCTTGTATGCTTATGGAATCTGGACAATATACCAGCATCATGTCAGGAAACTGGATTCCATCCATTTGAATTATCTTAGGAAGTTTCTGAAGATTACCTAGCAAGCAAAGTTACCAGGCAAATTACTGAGCTCCTTTCTAAAGCTGAACTGCCAAACACTCAAACCCTGCTGCACAGAGCACAACTCTGGTGGGTTGGCCACTTTGTTCTAATACCAAAAGAATATTTGCCTAAAAGATTCTCTTATGGAGAACTCACACAAGGCAACTGTTCAAATGGTAGAAGTGATACAAGGAAACTCTCAAGATATCTCTAAGGAACTTTGGTATTGATTGTGTGACATATGAGACACTGGCACAGGATCATTCAGCATGGCATGCCCACATAAAGGAAGATGCTCTATTCTATGAGGAAAGGAGAATTGCAGTAACTTAAAAGAAATGTTGAGCAGCCCTGTCGGGGGCAGGATGGCCTCCCACAGTCCCAGGCTCCCCAGAAACCTGTCCAAGGGACCGCCCCCACCCCCCTCCCTGGGACAGTCCGCCCAGGCCCCTGCCCCTCCTTCGGGCGTCTTGTCTGGTCCCAGAGCCCTCAGACAGCCAGGCAGGCTGGCCAGCAAGCAGGCAGTGGCCAGGGATGCAGCCGCGCCTGGCAGATGGACCCACGAACCCCCGGACCCGCGACTTGTCTCACGGCCCCAGGGTCATTCGCACCACGTGCAGCAGCAGTGGCATCTTCGGAGTGGGCGCGCCCTCACTGGGCCCCGCGCGGGTCCCGGACGCAGCACCAGTCCCGGGCCCCTCCGAGGTGATACTGGCACTCTGTTACCCTGCCACCTACCCCACCTTGCTCAAGGTGGCGCAGATGATCGCCCTACACGTTGCCTTCATCTGTGTGAAGAACTCTTTGTGGACTGACTATATCGAATACAGCTACTTTGAAGTGGTCACCGTGTGTGACCTGCTGATGATTCTCATCTTCTCCCTAATCCATCTTTTCTGCATCTACAGGGTGTTCACCTGTATTAGATGACCACTGGCAGAACTTCTCCATTACTTAATTGGTACCATCCTCCTGCTGATTGCATCCATTGTGGCAGCGTCCAAGAGATACGGCCTCGTGGCTGGAGCACTGAGGAGTTTCCTCTTGGTCTTCCTTGGTCTTCGGCTTCCTGGCTACTTTCCTGTGCACAGGGAGCATCTGGTTATCCTACAAGATCTCAGGTAATAACCAGACCACAGCTGCAGCTGTGTGATGGCGTCACTCGGGATGCCTCATAGCCCCTTGGGAGGAAGAGCCCCTGTGGGGCCCAAGGGGAGGCCAGCCCTGATGACCAGCCGTTGGCAGGATGAAGAAAGGCCTCTGAAGCAAAGGCTCTGAAGCAAAGGCTCTGAAGCAAATTTCTGCCTCCGGGGATGGAGAGGCTTCCTCCACCCCTTCCTAGAGTCCAGCCCAGAAGGCGGTTCTCCAAGACTCTTACTCCAACTTTTCTAGCAACAGCCCTGCCTCTTCCTGGGAGTGGGACGGACTAGATGGGACTGGACAGGAAACCGAGCCTCAATCAGCCCTTCTCCCCCTCCGCCCTGTGAAACCTATGTGGGTCTGGGTCTCCCATTTCATAGACTAGGAATGCGAAATCCAGTCCCTGTCTGATGCTGTCTTCCATTCATTTCTGAGAAAGGGTCTCAAACCTTCTGTAAATCCTGTTGTAACCCCGCCCCTCTCCCTAATTTATCTGCTATTGTAAATCTACCCTTGTCCCTGTCCAGCTTGCCGAAAGGGAGATCCACCCAGATAAACACTGTCCAACCAGGAAAAAGAAAAAGAAAAAAAGAGAAATGTTGAGGTGCACAAATTTATAGACATCTTCATCCCAAATCATATTTGACTGATTAGCAACGGTCATACACAATGTACCTTGACCCAAACATAATGGTATCGTTTTGAACCTTTTTGAGTACAAAGGACAACAACAAAATCAATCAACAGATATTATGAAACACTTGCTATGCACCAGGAACTAATATTATTCTACTTTACTCACTACTTATGTTGGAACAATTCTAATCCACTCCCAATATCTTAGTTATAAACTCCTTGCTTGCATATCATTTATCATACTTTATATCTGAAACACCATCCATATGAAAACAGTCAGTGAAGTGAAGGTTAGGGTTAGGGTTAGCCTAATAAGAAAGGTCTTGGGACTAGGGGTGGGTGGGTAGTAGTCAGTGTGATAATTGTGTTTAAAATATTTAAGAATTCCCACATAGAAGTGGGATGAAATTTATTCTGTTTGGCACTAAAGGGCAGAAGTAGAAGTAAAGAAGAGATGAAGTTACACTTTCTAGTATGGGGAAACATACTAACAATGTGAGTTACCTCATAGAAAAATGTCTTGCCTTGGGAGGTAGCAGACTCTTCCTTGTGTGAGTTCTTTAGGAAAATATACCGAATGAGTACTTCTCAGGAATGTTATTTTGGGGTTTCATGTTATGGTGTAGCTCTATACAAATCCTTTAGAAGTATAATGTGTTGCTAATGCATTGTTGGTGGAGCTGTGAGCTGATCCAACCATTCTGGAGAGCAATTTGGAATTATGCCCAAAGGGCGATAAAGCTGTGCATACCCTTTGACCCAGCAATCCCACTTTTAGGTCTTTTGCCCAAAGAAATCATGGAAGGGGGAAAGGGACCCACATGTACAAAAATATTTATAGCTGCTCTTTACGTGGTAGCAAGGAATTGGAAGTTGAGGGGGTGCCCATCAATTGGGGAATGGCTGGACAAGTTGTGGTATATGAATACAATGGAATACTATTGTGCTGTAAGAAATGATGAGCAGGAAGAGTTCAGAGAAACCTGGAGGGTCTTACGTGAGCTGATGATGAGTGAGATGAGCAGAACCAGAAGAACATTGTACACAGTATCATCAACATTGAGTGTTGACCTACTGTGATGGACTATATTCTTCTCACCAATGCAATGGTACAGAAGAGTTCCAGGGAACTCATGATAGAAGAGGATCTCCAAATCCAAGAAAAAAAAAGAAAGAAAGAACTGTGGAGTATAGATGCTGATTGAACCATATTATTTCTTTTGTTTTGGGTGCTGTTGTTTTTTTTTTCTATTTTGAGGTTTTGCATCACTGCTCTGATTCTTTCTCTTGTAACAGGATTAATGCAGAAATAGGATTAATGATATTATGTGTATATATATATGTGTGTGTATATATATATCTATATGTATATGTATAGATATATATAGATATAACCTATATCAGATTACCTGCTGTCTAGGGGAGGGGGGAGGGAGGGGAGGAAGGGAGGGAGAAAAATCTGAAATTGTAAAGCATGTATAAACAAAAGTTGAGAACTATCTTTACATGTAACGGAAAAAATAAAATATCTCAAAAAAAAAAGAAGTATAATGTGTTGGATTAAGATGATGAAAATAACATAAACAAGAATAACAACCACAATAATAACTACAATGGAGATAATGTAGTTTGGGATCATAGAGTGATGAAAATATTGGGACAATACCAGGATTCAGTAGAACTAAGTTCTACTCTAGATAAACCACAAAAGCAAGTTACTACATCACCTTATCTATTTATCATGTTTTTGTTTGTTTTCTTTTGTTTCTGTCAAATGAGAAGTGTCAGCAGATATAGGGTAGTTTCTAAGTAGAAAATCAGACTATATAAATAGAGCAGTCTGGTACTAGAGTAGAGGGATTCTCAAACTTTTTTGGTTGTGGGAACACTTTGAATTCTTAAAAATTATTGAGGGCCCTCCAAAGAACTTGGCCTTTGGTCATATGTGTGAATGTTTATGAAAGAGTTACAATATTAGAAATTCAAAAATCTGGCCTCAGACACTTGACACTTACCCTAGGCAAGTCACTTAACCTTCATCACCTTGCAAATAAATAAACAAACAAACAAACAAACAAATAAATAATAGAATGAAAAGAAAAGAAAAGAAAGAAAGAAAGAAAGAAAGAAAGAAAGAAAGAAAGAAAGAAAGAAAGAAAGAAAGAAAGAAAGAAAGAAAGAAAGAAAAGAAAAGAAAAGAAAAAGTCTGTTTTGGGTCAGCTAAGTGGCACAGTGGATAAAGCACTGGCTCTGGACTCAGGAGGACCGGAATTCAAATCCAGTCTCAGACACTTGACTTACTAGCTGTTTAACCCTGGGCAAGTCACAACCCTCATTGCCCTGCCAAAAAAAAAGAAAAGAAAAGAAAAGAAAATCAAAATTTAATATTATTAGGAAAATGGTTTTGAACTCAAAGACTGCTTGAAAGGGTCTCAGATACACGTACGGATCATCAGACTGAAGTTAGAGAGCAGCTGCTGTGATGGAAATAACAGCCAATCTGGAAGCCCAAAACATATGAAATTAACTTATCCCTCAGCTATTTTTAAACTGTGATTTTGGACAGTCATTTAGCCCTTCTTTACTTTAATTTCCTCTTTTGCAAAATGATAAGAATGACACCTTTCTGATAAGGTTGTTGTGAGGATGTGAGGATGAAATGTATTACTTATAAAGTTCTTGGCAAAAAAGTGTCTGGGGATCTCTATCTCCCCCCCACCCCCCCTCTCTCTCTCTTCTTCTTTTTTTTTTTTTTTTGGTGAGCCAATTGGAGTTAAGTGACTTGCCCAGGGTCACACACAGCTAGTAAGTGTCAAGTGTCTGAGGTCAAATTTGAACTTAGGTACTCCTGAATCCAAGGCAAATGCTTTATCCACTGTGTCACCTAGCTGCCCCTGCCTCTCTCTTTCTTATGATCTGGCTCAATTACCTCAACCTATACTCAAGTTGGCAGGTCTTAGAAGTTTTGTTTGATAGGGAGTTACAGAGAGGGAGGGAATTAGAACTCCTGGGTAAGTATAACCGAATTTTCAGGACAATGAAGGTAATCCCAGTATAGAGGAAATATGTATTTACTCTTATAAATAGAGATTTTGGTACCCCAATGGTTACTAAAAATTCCAGCTTTCAAAAACAATGGAATATGATGCCTTGTCCTCACTGGATAAGTCTTCAAGAGAATGTTGTGGATGTGATTATTGTGGAGGTGAAGGCTGAACTCGGTGGCATTTAAGATTCTTTTCTCCACTGAGGTACTTTGTGATTCAATGATATTGCTTTTAATGTTCTTTTTATCTCTAGATTTCTGTAATTGGGTCCATGGGATAGAATTCATGGGAGAATGCCAGGGATAAGGAAAGTATTTCCTGATCTTCCTAATTAACAATGTCTTAGCTTTCAATTTCCATATATCAATTGAATCACATGTTGAATCTTCCCTCCCCCACGGCAGAATATAAAATCTTTAAAGGCAAAGGTCCTATTTCAAGTGCAGAAACAGTGTTTATTTTCCATTGCTGGTACTGAATCAATTCTTGTTGGTTTTGACTAGATTGAATTAGGTCCCAGAGAGGAAGCTGGGGCTAGACATACTTTTGTTTTATTTTTTTTGGGGGGATGGGGAGCTTCTAGGGAATCAAACTGTCTTTTGATAGTATTATGAGTTTATTCATTATAAAATGTACAAATAATCACATTGGAATATAGATTGGAAATAGATGCCACACTCTACCAATTTTTCATCTTGCATACAGGGAATATATAAGCTGGCTTTGTAGGTGAAATGAGTAGATATTAACAAGAGGATACTTTAGAAGAATGCACATTTTATTCTATGTGTATCTGAATATTTAAATAAATAGAGGTAGCTGTCTGTCCTGCAGTGGATAAGGAGCTGTCCATGAATTCAGAAATGATTGGGTTAAAGTCTTGTTCCTGACACATGTTGGTTTGATGATACTGGACAAATCTCTAAACTTTTCAATACTCCTGGAAGCTCTCTTAGACTATAAGTTGCTGGCTTTCCTCAGCTGTGGGGCCTTTTCACCACATGTGATCTGGGTATCAATGCAATTTAAGGACTACTCCCTTTCTATGCAAATACTAATGACCCTTACAAACACCCATATGATCTTTATTTTTAAATGTCTATGCCTTTGAGAAAAGTAAAACAAGGGTAATAAAATCTGACAAAAATGCACCTAGAAAAATGTGGGCAGGAAATGAAATTAGAGTACAGCAGGATCTACATATCCTACATCTACAGATGCTTCCCCCTTCCACATTTTAGAAAGAATCCTACAACATGTAATAAATATTATGCTACTTCTAGTTACATCATTAAGCTAAATGACAATCACATTTTCTTTTCATTTTGAGTCTTTTGGTATATTTAACATGGTGATTACTATAATTAATTTTTTACAGGAAATAAATTAGGACTCTGATTGTAGCTCCCACTCTAGTTTCTTTTTGTGGTGAAATTAACTAAGGAATTAAGCCTGACAGTTTATAGAGGGCTTTAACTTAAAAAAAAAAAAAAGACATGAAACTTGTCACTCTCAGCCATACCAATCTTATGTCATAGATCACTTGTGATGCCTGCTTTTCCATCTTGGATACTCCTTTGTGGGGGAAAAAGAAAGGGTGAAAGGAAAGAAGAGAAAGGGGGGAAGGAGGAAGGAAGAAGGGAAGGAAGGAAGGAGGGAGGGAGGGAAGAAAAAGAAAAAAGTGAGGAAAGAAGAAAATATAGAAGAAGGAAAGATAAAGAAAAAAATGAATGAGAGACAGAGACAAAGAGACAGAAACAGAGACAGAGAGACAAAGACTATAGGAGCAAAGAAAGCACCAGATCTAAATAAGTTATATAAAGTTGTTGAAAACCCACACCAGCAATAGCACTCCTCTGTGTTGTATATTTGCATTGTGTAACAGATTACTATGATACAAATGCAAATCTGTCCTGCCACAGTAAACAGTCTCTCCCATACTAGGGTTCAGGGCATAGAGATCTTTAATTTCCCTGCTAGCCTAGCATTCAGTTTCAATGATTCTCTCTTTAATGTACTAAGCTATAACTACAGCAAGAAAATTATAGTTTTAACCCAGGGTGCCCAAAACTATAGGGTTCTACACAGGACAAGTGAAAGAGCTCTCATTCTGGAGTCAGAGGACCAATGTTCAAATCTCCCCCACCCCAATACCTTGAAACTTGTTTGTTCTGTTGCAAATTATTAAACCTTCTGGGGCTTCAGTTCCCTCCTCCATAAAATAAGGGGGTTAGACTAAAGAGCACCTAAGATCTAATCTAGCCTTAGATCTATAATACTATGATCCTCATGATTCTCTGTCTTTCTATTTGTCTGTCTGTTTCTGTCTCTCTCCCCCCACAAATTTTCATTCCTTCATTATCTGTCTATGTGCTAGATCATGACTTGTTTCCTAAAATAGATCCATATATTGCAATCATCTTAAAAACAATAGTCACATACCACAACCAGAACTACTGACAATGACATGCATAAATACACAATCAATTGATCCAAAATCTTAACAACATATTGTAACTACCTCTCCTCCTTTTAGGCTACTGGATGGATCCCACATTTATAGAAAGCAATTGACAAGAATGACAAAATACAAAAGCTGTATTCTCCATTGCAGGGAGAAACAACATTTATAATCTCATAGCTCAATTGAAATACCAAAATAAATAATTAAATTTTATAATAGTTATACAATCCTTTTGAAAACACACAAGAGAACTATGAGGAATAAGTAAAGATTCAGTCAGTCTTAAGTTCAAATCCTTTCTTTGACACATAATATCACTGTTAACTCTGGGGAAGTCTATAACATTATGGTGCCCAGGAAATGCTTTAAGATTTTAAGTTATAGAAAGCAGATGATGATTTTCTTTGAAGCAGATGATGATTTTCTTTGGTAGTTAAAACTACCTTAAGAGGACTTCCCTACATACAAATATGTTGGCAAATGTTTAATAACCAGAACTCCCCAAAGCAGGACATACTTTAAAAATTAATGAGCATAATTATCATTTTCTCTATCACTTTCTTTAGTCTAAACAATCAACAAACTGAAAGCGTCAAGTTTCCATTTGTAACATTTGCTGAATTCTGAAGAGTTAATGCTCATATTGAAAATGTAAACCATTGTTTCTTATGAGCTTGTTCATGCTAACTGCAAATCATCTCCAGCCTTACATTAGCAAAATACCAAATGCACATCTCTAGTAGTAATATTCCAATGGTACCATGCAGAGGTACACTAGATGGAATAGATGCTAACAGTACTACACAAGTGATAGAAATAAAATTCAAAATAGCTAAAAGTTGAAACAGTGTTGTTTTTGAACATGTAAGTCCAGGACTTGGATTTCCTTGCACTTCAAACTTCAAAGCAGTATATAAATAACACTTGCTTACACAACTACCAATACTGCCACCAGCATTACCACCAGCACCACTACCACCACTACCACTATCACCACCATTCAGCATCCCTCCTCCTCCTCCTCCTCACCACCATCATCATCATCACTGTCATCTGAATAAGCTTAGATCAGTCATTGTGTTTAATCCTCTGTTTTATTTTTTTCTACTTCATGCCCATGGATATCCTATAGAGCTTGCTTTGCAGCCTCTTCCTTTCCCCCCTTTACACTATTTCATTTAGTTATCTCACTTAACTCCCATGGATTCAATTATCATCTCTATGGTGATGATTCTCCCTTCTATTTATCCAACCCTAACCTCTCTGCTGACCTTCAGTCCTCCATTTCCAGCTACCCATTAGATTTCTCAAACTGGATGCCCCATATACTTTTTAAATTGAGCATATCCTCACACTGAACCCACTATAGTTTCCCCTAAATCCTTCTTCCAAATTTTGCCATTAATACCAAGATCACCCACCACTGTCTTCCCAGTCCCCTAATCTTATAACCTAGCTATAATTCTAAACTCTTTCATCTCCTATATCCAATCTGTTACTAAGGACTGTTGATTTTCCTTCTGAACTCTGTAACATCCTTTATATATGCCTACTTCTCTTCTCTGCTCCCTCCACTGCCCTGACACAAGTCCTCAGCTCTCCATGGCTTTATTGCAATAGTGCTTATCACAGCACCTACTACACAGTAAGTGCTTAATAAAAGTTTATTGGTATAGCCTGATGATTGTTCTGTCACAAGTCTCTACATACTCTAGTCCATCCTCTGCTCAGCTATCAAAGTCATTTTTTCTAAAATGTAGGTTCAACTATGTTGCCCCCATCGTCAATAATTTCGAGTGACTTCCCAGTGACACTGGCCTTCTTTCTCTTTTTAAAATAAGAGAACTTTTAGTATTTTTATTGTTTATTTCCCATGCATGGGATTTTTTTCTTTACATTTCTGCTTCCTGGCTTTCCTGGAACTCTTCAGGTTTCAGCTAAAATCTCATCTTATAGAGGAAACCATTCCTGATCCCTATTAATTCTTTTTCTCTTTCTTTCTTTCTTTCTTTCTTTCTTTCTTTCTTTCTTTCTTTCTTTCTTTCTTTCTTTCTTTCTTTCTTTCTTTCTTTCTTTCTTCTTCTTCTTCTTCTTCTTCTTCTTCTTCTTCTTCTTCTTCTTCTTCTTCTTCTTCTTCTTGTTTTGTTTTGTTTTGTTTTTGGTGAGGCAATTGGAGGTTAAGTGACTTGCCCAGGGTCACACAGCCAGTAAGTGTCAAGTGTCTGGGGCAGGTTCCGAACTCAGATACTCCTGACTCCAGGGCTGGTGCTCCACTCACTGTGACACCAGCTGCCTCCCCCATCCCTATTAATTCCAATGTATTTTCTCTGTTATTTCTGATAAATTTTGCATATAGCTTGTTTGTACATAATTATTTGCATGTTATTTCCCCTATTAGATTGTGATTTCTTCAAAAGACTGAACTTTCTTTTGCCTTTCTTTGTATTTCCAGTATTTAGCAGAGTGCCTGACACATAGTAAGTTTAATAAATACTTATTGATTTACTATAAAAGGATATGTCATTTCTCTTTTTACTATAGGCTTTAAAGTCTATGATTTTTTTTTCCAGGGCAATGGGGGTTAAGTGAATTGCCCAGGGTCACACAGCTAGTAAGTGTCAAGTGTCTGAAGCCTGATTTGAACTCAGGTAATCCTGAATCCAGGGCCGGTGCTTTATCCACTGCGCCACCTAGCTGCCCCCTAAAGTCTATGATTTTAATATCCCAAGACATGGAAAGATAATGATATTCATGAGTGAAGGGCTTACACACAATAAGGAAATCTTGGATCATTTTAAGTATCCACAGAATCACGGAATGTCAGAATTGGAAAGAACTTCAGTACCCATCTATTGTCCAACTCAGAGCAGAAACCATTCCTCAATAACATCCTGGAATACGGGCTTTCAGCTTCAGATACATCTAAGAAGGAGAAACCTATTAACCCGTGAGGCCTTAAGTAGAATATACACTAACTAAAAGTGGCTTTTCATTTTTAAAATGAAGGGTTTTTTTTTCCTTTTAATAATAGCTTCATGAAAGTTCTCATCTTTTAGACAAACCCATAAACTCAGGTTCAGGGATTGAATTCAGTATTATCATTATATCTACTGTGGCATGTAGATATTGGAAGCCTTAAATATTGCAAATAGGTGCCATTAAAATTTCAACTAAGAAACTAAATAATTGACTACTTACTTCTTCTACTAAATATCAAGGTAACATAATGGTAAGGGGAAGGTTTAATCTGCCCTTATTAAAACAGGCACTGCACTTTCCACTTGAAAAATGAAAATTCCATTTGGATTACAATTGTAAATATTAAACTAGTCTAGAGAGATTTGCATTGTAACTGATAGAGACACAAATCACTGTAGGTATGAAGCCCTCCACTGTCAAACTCATCTGTGAGGAAGGGGTGCTACAAAAATCTTCAGGATTATTTTATTATGGTGGAATGACTCCCATTAATTAGATATTTTCTATAGGGGTAATAATTGTAATTGGAGGATTATTTCTACTTCCTGACTGCATTTCTTTCTGAGTTCCCTGAAGCTTTTCTTATTTCATGTTTAGTACCACAAATACACTTAAATTTTTAATACGGCAATTAGACCCTGATTTTCAGATAGCATATCTTATCCTGGCAAGAGTATTAAATGAAAAAAAAAATAATAAAAAGGATATGGATAGAAATTAGAGTTGTTTTCCATGGGTCAGTGGATAATTGCATCTAAGTCATAATTTTATTAAAGAGTCTTCCCCTTTTCATGAATAATACACAAACCTCATAAACTTATTAAAATTAAATTAGTAATGTCAGTGACAGTAAATGGCTCCAAACTGAAGGCATCCTTCAAAGTGCCAGGCAGAAAAATCCAATTACCATAAAATTGTGTTCTCTGATTCCTGAGCTGTTGACAAGTAGGGCAGGCAGTGTGGTATAGTAGAAGTCATAGAATTTTAAGTAAAAATCATTGTTTGGACTCTTGGTTCTATTATTTACTTACTGAAGGAATTAGGGCTAGTTCTCTCTTATTTTGGATCATGAGTTTGCTCATTTCTAAAATAGATTCGATAACACCACTTACAATTTAAGGAGGGTGTTAACATACTCATAGAGTTAGAATTGGAAAAAAAACCTAGAGGACATTTCATCTAATCCTCTCTTTTTACAGAAGAGCAAACTGAGGCTAACTGAGAAGTTAAGAGATTTATCCAAAAATATATAAATAGTAAAACAGAAAAGAAACCATCCCACAGACAGTGTTTTCCTTTTATTCCCTTATTTTAAAGAGTTTGTCTTTTAAAAAAGAAAGAAAAAATGTTGTCAAATATTAAACACAAAACAGATGAGCTACTTTTGCACATTTCAAGCAAATTTATTAAGTGAGACATTTCTTCCATAAAACTTTCCCTGATGCCACCAGCTGAAAATGCCTTATTCATTTTCATACAGCTTACCCATCCATCACCCAACACTTATTAAGTACATTCTTCATTCCATTACTTCCAGGAGTTGTGGATACAAAACCAAAGTAAAAATAAGTCCCTTGCCATTCAAAAGATAATATTCAACTGAGGTCACCAACATGTAATTCTAACACCAAGCTTGAAATCACACATTCTCAAGACATGTCACTTTAGAAACTTGTCCATTCATAGTCAAATAGATATTTGGCGAGCATTTTTTAAGAGCTTATGACTATGAGACTCTTCTATTTCTCAAGAGAACAGGAATGATGGAGAGTCTGGAGGTCTTGAAGGACCTCAGGAGAGATGCCATTCTGGACTATCTAAGTAGAAAGCTCATTGTCGTCACCCAATGGCTGACTGACAGGATTGAATGAATGTTGTAGAACTTTAGATGTAGACAGGAATGTGAAAAGAAAAATTGGACTAGGGAAGATCATGAAGGAGTAGTGGCCAACTGTTGTAGACTGGGACATAGAAGTACACTATTATATACCCATTTGGTTCTTGCTCAGCAGCTCATGAGTTCTTCAGAGCTTTCAGGCTACTTGAAGACTTTTTCCTTCCAGCCCCTTGATTGCCCAGTTGATGGATTGTAACAAGTCAATGAACATTGAACATGCTCTGAGTTACCCACAACACAGATCAAACCTAAACATTCTTTAAGGAATAGGTCTTCCAGCTAGGTGGCACAGTGGATAAAGCACCAGCCCTGGATTCAGGAGGACCTGAGTTCAAATCTGGCCTCAGAAACTTGACACTTACTAGCTGTATGACCCTGGGCAAGTCACTTAACCCTCATTGCTCCCCCCCCCCCGCCAAAAAGGAATAGTTCTTCACTAAATAGTCCTCCAATTATACTTTCATAAACTTTCAGAAAGCATAATTCATAGATTATGATTATCTTAGAATGGATAAGAAAACTCATGTGAAAAAGCAAGCTGAAGAAAGGCCTACACTGGTTGTAGGGATGGTAATGAGGCATTGGGATGAAGACACTATTTTAGCCTGATGCTTTGACTTTTGTACTGCTAAAATTGGCCAGATAACCTCATGGTTTTGAGTATCTAAGGCCCTCCTAGCCTTGTATGGTTGATATTTGCAAATATCATCACCATTACACACAATCAAACCAAGATGCTTTCATAGGCTTCGAAGTGTGTGTGCATGTGCATGTTTACATTTCTAACTAGATATGTTAATCTTTATTCATATATGGCTCAATTTATAGATCGATGGCAAAGTTGAGAGAGCCCTGGACTTGGATTCAGGAAGACCAGAATTCAAACTCTACCTCTGGTTTTGTGATCTTAGGCAAGTAATGTGAATTTTCTGTCTCATTTCCTCAAATGAAAAAGGAGGATAATAGCACATACCTCCTAGAGTTATGCAGATCAAATTAGAGGGTATTTATAAAGCATTTTTCAAACTTTTAAGTTTTATATAAATTCTAGTTAACAGGATATTTTAAGATATATCCATTTATAGGCACATCTTTCCACAAATATAAACATATCTACATCTGCATATGCATGTGCAGTTAAATATGTATATATTTACATATGCACATATATGTATGTATACATGTATATAAATTAAATTATAGACATATTTAGATAATATTTCGAAAATATCTTACAAACTTTAAAGTTCTGTAGTAGTAGTACTAGTAGTAGTAGTTTGTGCTGGTTACATTCAAAATACCTCTATATTAAAAATGTTCAAATCTTTTCTATTTTGTCTTATTTCTTCTAAGCCAAATAATGGTAGACACAAGGTTTATTTGTTTGTTTTTTCATCTTTTCATTCACATGGTAGGTACCTAATACATCTGCCTGACAGGTGATCTTGTGGGTATAATAAACTCCCACTGAGAAAATGCTATCTACCAATGCATTTTTTTTTTTGCAGGGCAATGGGGGTTAAGTGACTTGCCAAGGGTCACACAGCTAGTAAGTGTCAAGTGTCTGAGACCGGATTTGAACTGATATACTCCTGAATTCAGGGCCGGTGCTTTATTTACTTCAGCACCTACCTGACCCCTACCAATGCATTTTTTCCCCTCCTCTTAAATGTAGAGTTTGAGAAAGTTCCCTGACCAGTGATGTTTGTTCAGGGTCTGGCAGCCAGGGTGAATCAGAGTTAGGATTCATTTTTTCATTACAGTACTGTAATTCCATACATCCTTTAAGGAAAAAGACACAATAGGTAAACTAAGTCAGGTTAAGCTATGTTGATAGGGTTCACAATAGGTTGATTGAGAGGAGGGGATTTACATGTCGCAAAGATTTTAAAAAATCATACTCAAGACAAGCCTTCTACAAATAGTTAGCTATAGCACTTTGGGAAACTGAAAAACTCATTAATTATCTGAGGAATGTCAATTTTTTTCCTTAATATTGTGATTTCATGAGTCGGATTTTAGCTAGATAGGGCTAATATTAATGGTCTTCAGTCCTCCAACTATCTAAGAAAACTGGCATAATAAAATGTGATCAAAGGGAAATTAAAAATTATTATAACAATTTTATATCCATGTTAAACAGTGCCCCATGTGTGGCTGTGGCAAAAGAACCAAGCACCTAGTAATTAAAACAGTTGAGATGTGCTTTTCTTTTCTTTTTTTTTTTTTTTTTTGGTGTGAGGCAATTGGGGTTAAGTGACTTGCCCAAGGTCACACAGCTAGCAAGTGTTAAGTGTCTGAGGCCGGATTTGAACTCAGGTCCTCCTGAATCCAGGGCCAGTGCTCTATCCACTGTGCCACCTAGCTGCCCCGAGATGTGCTTTTCTATACTTAGCTTGTCTAAGTTTCTTTTCAGGCAAGAGACTCTCCCTATTATCAGAAAAAAAAAAAAAAAGACGGGATGGATTAGAGTGGAGGATAGCGAGCAGGCACCCCAGATGCTCCCATGTCCATGGAATATGGAAGGACACTTCTAACACATTTGTCAAATTCTCTATATACCCTCTATTGCAGTACATGGCTACAAATTACCCAATGTTGTTGTTCATGAGAAAGACCATTTAAGAAAGAGCTAGAAAGAAGGGGTGGATCCTCCCTCTCAGCTTCTGGAAAGTTTACATTACATAGCATTTTTTTTATTTTTTTTTTTTAGTGAGGCAGTTGGGGTTAAGTGACTTGCCCAGGGTCACACAGCTAGTAAGTGTCAAGTGTCTGAGACCGGATTTGAACTCAGGTACTCCTGACTCCAGGGCCAGTGCTCTATCTACTGCACCATAAAGTAACCACATATGAGACACACACACTATCTGACAAAGGTATTGCATGTGAATCACATGAAGAGAACACCGAATACAAGCTAGAGCAGATGTGAAACATCTAAGTTTGGGGACCCAAAACAGGAATGGTCTGGGTGGAACCAGGACCTGGGGAACCCCAAATTCCTTGTAGCCAATTCCAGTATTCCTAGAGAGTAACTGGGGTCAAGACAACATTCTGAGTGCAAGCAACCTCTAATCACATTAAGATGGGTATAAACAGTATGATATTTCCCCCAAATAATGTAATAAAACATTCATTCCACATCAACGAACAATAAGACAATTTTGATGGGCTGCAGTCTGCGCAGATGGATAGAGTATCCACATCAACACTGATTACTAATATTTATGTAGCACTTCATATATTTTAATTGATTTGATTCTGACAACTACCCTTATTATCCCCATTTTATAGATAGTGAAAATGTGGCTCAGAGAGGATAGGATATTCCTAGGGACACAACTCATATATCTGAAGAAGGATTATATTTCAAATTTTCCTGTCCCCAAGACCAGTGTTCCGTTTACTATGCCACTCTGCCTTTCAATGAGTTCCCTGATTAGTGAACCATTGATGTACCAGAGAGCTTAGAAGGGATCTTTAGTATACACAGTAGTTACTTGATAAGGAATATGAACCAACATCCTTACAAAAATGAACTTATGGGGCAGTTAGGTGGCGCAGCGGATAGAGCATCGGCCCTGGAGTCAGGAGTTCCTGAGTTCAAATCCGGCCTCAGACACTTAACACTTACTAGCTGTGTGACCCTGGGCAAGTCACTTAACCCCAATTGCCTCACTAAAAAAATTTTTAAAAAAATTTAAAATGAACTTATAAACAGTTTGTCTATGTCATGAGGGGTTGAGCAACAATAGGTGCTCTGAGAAAACTAACATAATTGAGATTTGAACTCACTAAAAATGCTAATACTCTAAAAGCTCTGTCTATAATGAGTTTCTTGGATTGTACCAGTATTAAGAAATTGAACACATCATCTTCAAAAATAATAATGTAAGTCAGTTCCTTTGATTGGGAAACTAAGCCAAATGCTGATGTACAGAGAATTTCTTCCTCCCACACTCTCCTCACATTGCTGCCATTTTAGCAGCTGGTCATTCCTGTACTGGATTGTTCATTTGTACTTATAATTGCTCCCATTTCAAACCTCCAGGCTATTGCTGCACTGAAGCATAACAGAATAAAACTTTATTAAAGCAACATTTTTCATACACCAATAAAATTGTGAAGTCCCATTTAAAAAATAGTTCAAGTGGTAGACTTATTAAAAAAGCTATCTACCCCCTTGCCCCTACCAAGACTTTACTCTCTTATCCTTTCTCAGATGAATTTCTTTTATGTTAAACTCAATGTGTGTGTGTGTGTGGGGGGGGCTTTATAATGTGTCAGCATTATGAATTGATAGTTCTCTGTTTGATTCCAAGGCAGAAAAATAATGTACCCTGCCCCCTTGCCCCATTTCTACCAAAGTGTTTGGTACCTAAAATCATGCAGTATCAGAAACTGGTGAGTTTTTTATTAGTAGGAAAAAAATGAAAAAAAAAAGATGTATAACGATGTGCTTTGGTGCTTAACCCTAAGGACCGCAATGCCTTTCCAAATGACTTGTCATTAAAACCTCTAAATTGGTTATCTCCCCTAATTTGAATGTGAGGTCCTCAAAATCAAGGGCTGCTTTGATTTTCTATTTTTGTCTCAAGCATTTAATACAGTAGATTGCACAAACTGAGAATTAAAACGAGTTTTGCATTCATTCCTTCCTTTCCCTCTGAGGTTCCTCAATCTTTAGCTTCATCCTTCCCTTCTTCCTTTCCTTTCTTCATTTTTTTCTTTCCTCCCTCCCTCCCTGCTTTCTTTTCTTCCTTCCATCCTTCTCTCCTTCCTTCCCTCCCTCCTTTCTTCATTCTTTCTTTCCTTCCTTCCCTCCCTCCTGCCTTCTATTTTTCCTCCTAATTTTCCCATTTTACTTCCTTCCTTCTTTTTCTTCCTTCCTTCCTTTCTTTTATCCTCCCTAACTTTCTCCCTCCCTTCCCTCCTTCCTTCTTTCCTTCCTTCATATAACTCTCCCTCTCTTCCTTTCTTCCTACCTTTCTTCTTCCTTCTTTTCCTCCTTCTTACAATCCTCCTTTCCTTCTCATCTTCCTTCCTTTTCTCCTTCCTTCTTTCTTTCATTCAATTTCACCTTCTTTTACTTTTCCCCGTCACTATACTTTTCAACTTCTCTCCCTTCTCCTTTCCCTCCCTCATTCTTTCTTAGCTCCAATCTCTTTCTTAACCTGAATCCCTCACTCCTTTCCTTCATTCTCTTCTCTCTTTGTTCACATATTCCTTCCTTCCTTCCTTCCTTCCTTCCTTCCTTCCTTCCTTCCTTCCTTCCTTCCTTCCTTCCTTCCTTCCTTCCTTCCTTCCTTCCTTCCTTCCTTCCTTCCTTCTTTCCTTCCTTCCTTTCCACCCTCCTATCTTTCATTCCTCATTTTTCCTTCCTTCCTTCCTTCTTTCCTTCCTTTTCTCATTCTGTTCTTTCTCCTTTCTCTGCTTCCTTCTCTCTTTCTTCCAAGCTCCCTTCACTCCCTCCTTCTCTTTCTTTTTCTTTTCTTTTGTCTTTGGGGGGGGGTACAGGCAAGGAGAATTAAGGGACTTGCCCAGGGTCACACAGCTAATAAGTGTCAAGTGTCTGAGGCCAGACTTAAACTCAGGTCCTCCTGAATCCAGAGCCAGTGCTTTATCCACTGCACCACCTATCTGCCCTCCTTCCTTTTCTTTCTTCAGTTCTTCCTTTACTCCTTCCCTCCTTTCTTCCTTGACTTATTTTTCCTTCATTCCTTCCTTCTATATCCTTTCTCCCTTCTTCCCATTATCCTTTCTCTCCCTCCTTTCTTTTCCATTCTTCCTTCCTTCCTTGGTATTTGAAGTCAAAGGCCACATTTTCAAACCCCCACCCTCTCATTTCCTATCTACTTTAATTAGCAAAGTCATATAATCAGCCTGGATTTGTGTTTCCTCACCTGCAATGTGAAAACAATAATTAAAGTGAAATAGGGGCATCTAGGTGGTTCAGTGAATAAAGCACTTGCCCTGGATTCAAGAAGACCTGAGTTCAAATTTGACCTCAGACACTTGACACTTATTAGCTGTGTGACCCTGGGCAAGTCATTTAGCCCTCATTGCCCCACCAAATAAAAAATGAATTAGATGAAGTCTTCAAGTCTCTTCCAGCTCTGGATTTCTGAATACATCCTTGATCTTAGATCCAATGTGACAATATGAAATTAAGTAAACAAGTTGTGCCAAGTCTGTCCCCAAACTGATGTTCTGATTACTGTGTTTTAGAAAGAACTTTGACACACTAGATTATCCTAAGGCAAAATTTCTTTCACCCTGGAGGAGTCGACTTTTCATATATTTTGACAACTGAAATTCAATACAATTAGTTTCCCTTATGATTTCTTGCATTTAATATTATCTTATCTTTTGTTCTTAAAAACATTAGTCTGAATAATATTCCATAGACTTCACCAGAGAAATATCATCTAATTTTATTCTCACCACAGCTTTGACTATATTATCCCTATTTTACATATTAGAAAACTTAGCTAGATGGAGGCTAAGTGACTTACACAAGGTCACAAAGCTAGCAAGTGGTCAGATTCTGAATTTGAATTCATAGCTTCCTTACTCTAGGTTTAATGCTCTATTCACTGTACAAACCTTTAATACACTCTGAATATCGGTATAAAATCTAGAAATATTTAAGATGGAGATAACAGCAATGACAGTTTTGGTAAATATATATATATATATATATATATATATATATATCTAGCTCAAAAAAGAAGATTCTGGAAAGAAGTTATTCCCTTCTGCAGATTTGAAGAATGCTCACATTCTAAAGGGTTTTAGTCTTGTTCAGCTTGGCTGCAAGGGAAGAATTAAGAATAATACTGTGTTTGTTGAAGCGAGTTAAATTTCAGCTTAATGCAAGGAAATCTGATTTTAATAATTACCTATATGGGGGCAGCTAAGTGGTGCAGTGGATAAAGCACTAACCCTGAATTCAGGAGGACCTGAGTTCAAATCCAGATTCAGACAGTTGACTACTTATTAGCTGTGTGACCCTGGGCAAGTCGCTTACCCCTCTTTGCCCATCAAAAAACAAAAACAAAATAAAAAAATTAATATTTACCTATAAAAAGTATAATGTATTATTTCATATATTAATGTAATCCTCTTCACTTTATGTCTTCAAGGAGAAACTGGAAGCTGCCATATGAAGAATGCTGGAGAGAAGATTGCTCTTCACTTTACACATCCAAAAAGGCAATGCCAATGTGCTCTATGATAATTCATCATTCACCTCTTCTGCCCAGACTTCTCTCCATTCTCCTTCTTTCCCAGTCCCTCTCAGTGTCAGACAACCAACAATAAAATGTTGGAATGTTATTGCAATTCAAGTTTTTACAAAGTCAGAGTAATCATGTTTGCGTCTGAACAGCAATTTAGAGATTCTCATTTATTTTGTAAATAAGGAAAGTTCATCTCTCAGGAATTTAGTTGCCTACAGTTTTATAGCTAGTGTCAGAGATGTCATTCAGAAATTGATACTTTGCACTCCAGCATTTTCTCTATGACAAAGTATCACATCTGAAGATTTCTAGTGATGGGAGGATTGCTACCTCAGATGATATTTCATTCATTATTCAGCAACTCATTTGTAAATACTTTAGACCTTAAACTGGGATAAACATTTAGAGTTTCAAAAAAAGTCGCTTTGTCATTGTTATAGAATGGATTATTCTCCTGTTGGTATTGGAGGGAATGATGATCAAGAATGATTTTTAAAAAGCCTTAGGAAGTCTTTTCTTTTCTTTTCTTTCTTTCTTTCTTTTTTTTTTTTTAAGATCAAGTGCCTTATACGCAAAGCTAGAGTTCCTACCTTTCCAGCCTGGTAAAAACAACCAAGTGACCTATAATGAGAAAGCCGGATAATTGGTGATGATATCACTGTCATTGTTTTGTTATGGGACAAAAGCAATTCAGGAAAACTGTGCTCAGGAAAACAGAGGCAACTAGTTCATCACTCATGTGGCCCTGCCCATGAAATCTCTGATATCTGAAGGATGAGGTAATTCCACTTTTATGGAGATGAAGAAAAGCCCCTTTTCAATAGTACTTGAATATAGTTATTAAGTTATCCTCTAAGCTTATTTCCTCTGGGCATTAAATAATACCAATGGCTTTCCACTTATATTCATGGGCTCTATTATTCAACTCTTTCATTATACATCCCACACTTCTTTGGCTTTTAATCAGTTTTTTCTACATCTCTGTCTAGTTTCTACCATGATGCATATGCCTTTAAAAGCCAGGTGGTTAAAGGATAATGGATAACAGTGCTTTGCATATTTCTGAGCAAAATGACTGTCAGTACTTATCACCCAAGATTCCAGCTTCTTGTTTCTGAAATCAGTTTATTGTGCATTGAACTTTAGCTTGGATTTTTATTAGATCAATCAGGAAAGCATATAAGCTAAGATGTGGGAGCAGGAGGGCAGTAGCTGTTTCCCATATCCCAAAGGAAGCCATTAGGACAGCTAGGTAGAGCTGTCAATAGAGCACCAGGTCTGGAGTCAGGAAGACCTGAGTTCAAGTGTCCCCTCAGGCACTTATTTGCTGTGTGATCCTGACCAAGTCACTTAATCCTGTTTTCCTCAGTTTCCTCATATGTAAAGTGAATTGGAGAAGAAAATGGTAAACCCCTCAGGATCCTTGCCAAGAAAACCCCAAATAGGGTCATAAAAGGTCAGACATAAATGAAATGACTGAACAACAAAAGGAAGCTACTCTTCCCTTGTTCTTTGAAACTGATTTCATGCTATAGATTAGAAATGTGATTAGCTAGAACCTTTAGACCAGAGTTCCTAAACCATTCCTTTTATTATGGCTAAAGTGTTGATTAGGATAGTATTAGAAAATGGATCTGTGAATTACTTAATTAAGACACTCCCAGATGAGAAAGCTCCTATCACTAATGAAAGTTGGCAACTTCTCTAAAACTTGGTTGTTGTTCTTCATACTTGACGAGGACCAAAATGATATCGCCATGTTGGTATCAATGTATAGTGTTTCCAACTAGCTGATCAGATCAATATGATTTCAGTGGGCTCTACAACAGGTAAGATATAAATATTCCATATAATATAGAATGGAGATGCCTCTAAATTGGGGCCGGTAATGGCATGCTTTACTACTACTTTCTTTGTACCTTATGGTTTTAGGGATACCCCTGCAAAGAGCTTTTGCTTATATGGTTTATATCTATTGATAGTAACCATATTAGACATTAATTAAAAATCTTAATACTATTATAAAAGAAACAAAAGCTCTCAAAGACCCCATGAAACTTTGAGAACTGCTGACCTATATCACAGAAAACTTAAATTATTTTCCAAGTGTTATACGTGCAGCATACCTCATGCAGGAGTAGGGTTGAAGCCAGGACTCCCTAGCTTCACACTTGGCTTTCTCTCCACCATGCCACATTGCATCTCTTATCATTTGACTACGAAAGATATCAGTAGAGATGGATGACACCTCTTCATAATATAGTAGAAAAGTTCCCTGACATCTTGCTAACCTATGTGTCAATTACCACATGTCTTTGTTCTAGGAAGGCTCATCTGCTGCTCCTTTTCATCAATCTGTCATATGATACCTGAGGTCTAGGATAGAGAAAATTTTGGTTGATAAAGACAATGTCCCAATTTCAGCCATAGATGTATATTTGAAAATGCATTTTGAGCCCTTTCCTGTGTTCTTCATATTACATTGTGATTTTGTTTGGTCTTTATTGTCAATTCAATCCCATTAATTTTTCTCAAGAATCTGTTGTCAGCAAGTGGCTGAGGATAAAAAGAAAAAATAAAATAGTCCCTGTCTTCAATGAACTTTTGAGATACAGGAAGATAGAGTAGCAGGCCTGGAGTCAGAAAAAACCTGATTTTAAATTTGGTCTTAGACAGTTACTAGCTGTATGACCCTGGGCAAGTCAATTTCTCCATCTGTAAAATGAGATAGAGAAGGAAATGGCCAACCACTGCAGTATCCTTGCCAAGAAAACCCCAAATGGCATCACCGAGAGTCAGATACAAATGAAAAAATTTAAGAACAAGAAAGTGAAATTCAACCCATTCCCAACTTGTTAAGTACACAACAATTTGAATGAGAGTACTAATAACTGGTGGTATCATTGGAACATTAAGAAAGGACATCAGAGGCCACGTCCTCCAAGATATGCCTTTTATACTTGAGGAATTGAGTCTCACTGGTATTAAGTGACTTGTCCAACACTGCATATATAGCAAGTAGAAGGGAGAGAGTCTGCACTTAGGTTCCCCAATTCTCTACCTAAACAGTTTCTATGATACTAGAGTGAGTCAGAATCCCTTTTTGAATGCATTATTGAGACAGTGGCACCTGAATGATCCTCCAAACAAAGCTAAGAATACTGTGAGATAGAAGTAAGAAAGGGGAACATTTCAGGAATGAGAATATCTTGCTTAAAGGGATAGAAGTGGAGTATGGATGTGTGTGTACTGGAAAGAGCCAGAAGTCTAATTTGACTAGTAGCTCAATTTGAACAGAATGGGAAATATGAGAAGAGGACTGAGGAAATTAAAATTAGTCCGTTTCATTTAATAATTAATTTTATTCTATAATTGAACTTGTTTTGTATCATTACCTCATTGTACCAAGCCCCATTTCTCCATTCTTGAGTTATGGTAAGGAATGAAGTTTTCTCTCCAAGGTAGTTTAAAAGTGTAGTTGAAGGGGAAGCTAGGTGGCGCATTGGAGAGAGCACAGGCCCTGGAGTCAGGAGTACCTGAGTTCAAATCTGGCCTCAGACACTTAACACTTACTAACTGTGTGACCCTGGGCAAGTCACTTAACCCCAATTGCCTCACTAAAAAAAAAAAAAAACAAACGTGTAGTTGAAAGGAAAAGTTGTCATTGTTCATGATACTAGCACCTGGGGCATCTGCTTGTTGTATGTAAGTCCTAACCAGTTGAAGCTGATATCATCTCCCAAAAGATCCTCTTTGCCTGTACTTGTACAGTTAGAGGTGACAGAGAGGCTTGTGGTACTGATCCCCTAATAAAGATTATGTAAGGGCCAAAATTTGTATGGGGGAATTAATTGAGAAGCTCGCCATAATATTGGGGTAAGAGGAGATTAACAGGCTCTTTAAAAAAAAAAAACAGAGTTTATTAGTGGGAACAAATTTAAAACACAAGTAAGGTTAATAGAACTAGGAACAAAGAAAAAGGGAATGGGGAAGGAAAAATATACAATCCACAACTCACCACCACCTGGAAATCAGCCTTTCTGAAGAGGATCAGCTGCTCAGCATTCCAGAGTCTTGCTCCCTCTACCTCTCATGCCATACCTCTCCTCCTTTATCTCTCCCAGAAGCTTTCTCTCCCACAGGAAATAGGGCCAACCACACACATAGACCCAAGTTAATTGTCTGGCAGCCCTGATTGACAGAACTAACAAGAGACTCTACAAATGTCAGCCCCTCAGCTTCTAGATGCCAAACAGCCCCTGACTGCCCTCACTGGGCTTCTAGTCATTATAATTTGGCCAGACCCATGCAGATGTGGGGGTGTCCAGGCACGAAGCCTGCATGCACGGGCACATCATGGGGCCTCCAATCCCAGCTAAAGATGGGGTCAGAGAAACCCCAAATCGCAACCAATTCCTTACAATTAAAAGAGGCAGATGATTCCCATTAAATAGTTAATATTTATTAAGTGTCAGAATGGGGCATGATTAATCACATCTGAATGTCAACCTACTTTTCTATGGATATCCAATTGTAATATTTCCCAAGGACTCAGACCATGTCCTTTCCTGAGTGTCAATAAAGAGGATCTTCCCCCCTTCTCACTGGAGTCACTGGCCTCATTTAAGTGGCCAATATGACCCAAATTGTTAACAGTGATAAGTATGTATCACTGTTAATAAACTGATTTTTGCCCCGAGCAGGTACCTCAGTTTACTTTATTAAATTTACTCACAAAAGGACTGACCGGAGAAACTACTATAAAGATAAATGTGATCCAAATTGCAAAGGAAAATGTCAGGTTGGAGACAGCATTATAAAGAGAAAAAAGGCTGCATTTTAATACATGAAGCACTCTTCTGTCCATGGATGTTCCCATGCATATCCTAGGCCCTTTACTCTTTAGTCTCTATACTCTTTTGCTTCATGATCTGATTACGTTCCATGTATTCAATTATCACCTCTATGTTGATTATTCTCATATCTATTTATTCAGCCTTCATCTCCAGGTTATTAGATTTATCAAATGATATTTCTTGTAGTTATCTTACACTCAACACGTTGAAAATTGAACTCATTATCTTTCCCTTCAAGACCTCCCCAACTCCCAAATTTCTGGTTACATCTTCTCAATAATTCAGTATTAGAACCTAAAGGTCTTCTTGAAGTGTTGAAGAGTTCTATCGAATCTATTTTTATAACATAGCTTGTATATACCCTTTCTCTCTTATGATTTTGCCACAATCTTGGTGTAGGCTCCTATTGCTTTATGCCTAGACCTTGAGGACATTCAGCTGGACTTTCTTCCTGACTCAATTCTCTTCCTAGGGCAATTCTCTCCTTACACCAAATCTCCAGTCAGCTAACAAGTTGTTCTTCCTAAAGCACAAATCTAGGGGGCAGCTAGGTGGTGCAGTGGATAAAGCATTGGCCCTTGATTCAGGAGGACCTGAGTTGAAATCTGGCCTCAGACACCTGACACTTTCTAGCTGTGTGACCCTGGGCAAGTCACTTAACCCCCATTTTCCCACAAAACCCCATAAAAAACAAACAAAAAACCAAAAAACCTAAAGCACAAATCTGCCCATGTGAAACCTCTATTCAATAAACTCCAGTGATTCCTTATAGCCTGCAGGATTGAATTTTAAAATCTCTTTGACATTCTGAGCCCTTCCTAAACTTTCCTACTACATTTCCAGTCTTCTTCAATCTTACATGTCCTGCTCCCGATACACTTTGATTCAGTGATATCAGTCTCCTTGATATTCCCATTAAAAATCTCTCCATCTCATGACAACAGAAATTTTCACTGGCTGTTCCTATGGCTGGAATTTTCCTTCTCCTAATATCCCTATATTCCTTCAAGTTCCAGCTAAAATTCCATCATCTATAAGAAACCTTTCCCATTTTTCTTTAATACTAGTCCTTTATGTTGATTATCTTCAATTGATCATGTATATATCTTGTTTATATATAGTTGCATGTTATCTTCTGTATTGCAAGTTCCTTCAGGGTAGAGACTGATTTGGGGGGGGGGGTCTTTTATGTATCTCTAGTGCTTATCACAGTTCCTGATTCATAGTAATAACCTGATAAATGCTTGTTGATGGATTAACATCTCCTCTGGGTCACTGTTCCTATGTACTACATAGGGGGTGGGGGCATTGAATTACATGGCCTCAAAGTCACTTATAACTCTAAAGCTATGATCCTATGAGCTTGCATTTTATCCTAGAGTCTTTAGCAAGCCAGTGAATAGTTTGTGAATAATGAGATTGGCATGGTTGTATGTTAATTTTGGAAAAAAACAAACACTGTAAAACATGTTCTTGATGTATTGAAGAAGGAAAAAATTGCATGCAGAGCAATTAATTGACAAATTATTGTTAGAGTTCAGGAAAGACATGACAAGGGGCTTAACCATGGTAGAAGATATGTAAATAGAGAGAAGAAGACAAATGTAAGAAATGTATATATGGTATTCTGTGGTGCCTAATATAATGTTAATCATATAAGAACAAGAAGAGACAATGGGGATCATTTACTCAACCTCTCCATTTTATAGATAAGGAATCTGTAATCCAGAGACAGTAAGAGAAATCACTTAATATTACACAATGAGTGAATGGATGTATATTCATTAATGGAATAATATTTTTTTACCTAATAAATGACTGGCAGGTGTGCATTTCATGAAATCATGTGGATGTGTATATAGAATTGTATTCAGTGAGCTTGATTGCTTGTGGAAAATGTACAATATAAAAACAAAGCCCAGAAGGCCTCTTGATCATATTGGTCACTTCCAACAAAGCTTCTATTTCCTTTCAACTCATTCTTGTTTCCATTGAGCAAAGAAAAAATAATCAAAGTAACAAACAAATGACATCCACCTAGAGTAATTTTCTAATCCTTCTATTTGAATCAATTGTCCTGCATTTCTTTCCAGGGACATGTAAAGTATATTTCGCATGTAATGCATATTTTTTCATAAGATATCAATATAAACTGTCTACATTTATATTCATCAGGTCTATTACTTCTTATTTTTCCCACAAAAATGGTGAGGCTCATGCGTGAGAATTGGAATGACACCCCCTGCTGGGAAAGATATTGCAGGGAAGCTCCGCCATGAGGAGAAAGCATGTGATTTAGAAACCATGTGACTTTAGGATCCAGAGGTTACCCAGTGAACGGAAGTGACATCCATAGAACCACCTGTGGGACCTGTTAATCAGAGCCACTAGCCAATTAGTTTGGAGCTGTGCGTGGACAGCCCTGTTTCCGGTTTCTCAGGAGGCTTCAGGGAGAAGCCTAGGAGCAAGCAGGCCTTTTTGGTGGGAGACTTTGGCAGGGGAGCAAGAGACAGGCAGGACAGGGAGAGCAAGGAAATTTCATACTTGTTACATGTGTTTCTCTTTACTTACCCCTAATATACTTTAATACTTAATGCCCAAAGATTGGTGCTATACCTTTTCTAATTTAAGGTGACCATTCATTAGATTTTAGACATGACAGCTAGAATTTTAGGACTCTTACACATGATAGACAACAACATTAACAGAGTAAGTTATAACATTTTGAAAAGTGGATTGGGTTTAGAATCAGAGAACTAGAGTTCATGTCTCTTATCGCTTATGCATCTTTAATTAAGAAAGCCTTTCTGGCCTCATTTTCTTTAAGAGGCATCAGCTAGATGGCATGTGAAGTTATTTATAATTCTAACTCCATGATCCCATAACAAGTGAACTCCAGAGTAGGTCTCCAAAGGTAGTGCAAATTTCAGTTCTCATCATTGGATAATTACCACCAACCAAAGGAAAATTGAGGCATTCCAAGGAAACCTGTGTAATCCACCACTGTTCATTTGACAGTGAAGCCCATTGTTTCTCTTACCTCTTCAGATTTACAGCTGATTGCAAGCCTATCTGCAATTCGGGAAGTCTAATTGAATTAGCCCAACATTTTTATTTATCAGCAAGATAAAGAAGAGAACATATATTCTTCTGCCATTCTCCAACATAAAAATAAAGACTGGAAACAGTCATTTAATGATTACTACTAGTCTTTTAATTTGTTTATTTACACATTATCCTCTTTCATCCCTTGTGTGCTGAAGGAACCCCATCCTACCCTCACACTTCACCACATTGACCAAGGGTATTTAAGACACTAAAAATAATATAATTTGGGGATGGTTGGGCAATTGGAACTGAGGTAATTAAAGCCATCTTCCCTCCATGTTACAGATAAAACAACCATTTAAATGTTTTTTTTTTTCCATGTTCACAAATTCATTAGTAGAAAAATCAGAATGAAAACATTTTGCATTCAATTCTTTGTTCATATCTTTTTACTACTTTAAGATATAGATTATCATCTTCAAGGTTTGGACATTACCATCACTCAAATGACAATAGATAAGTGCACAGGAAGAGTGAGCAGGCTACAACACATACAAATAAGGAATTAATAATGAGAACTAAAGCAAAAGAAATAATAAAATAATTTTATGTTAAAAATTTGATATCTTATAGTGCACATTTTACACTTTTCTTCTTTTGAATTGATTGAGCCACTTGTCAGGAACTTGTGGGAGGAGGATAACATAGATAAGAGTTGGGTAGGATGGGCATGTATCATTAAATGGCAAACTGTTTTGTTGAAGGGAATATCCAAACTGATGAGAATCCATTTGTATAACTGAGCATTAGGCTCCAGACATCACTACAAGACTCAGTGGTCCCTTATGTTGGGGAGGAATTTGTGACATTGAAATGCCTCTTTAAATAAAGGTGTTTTGTTTTTGTTTTTGTTTTCTTTTTCTTTTTTTCTTTCTTCTTCTTCTTCTTTTTTTAACATGAGTGGATGTAAAAATAAGCCAACCTTGGGCAGAGGGGAGGAAAGAAAGAAATCATAACCCTACAATTAAATATTTTGGCATATTGCTGCATTATATATAAGTAAACATAAATCCAGACAAAAAGCCTAAGAGGTGTTGTATTTTATTTGCACTATTTTCATCCTGACTTTCCACAAAGGCTGGAGAAATGTCATTGAGGGCAGAATTCTCCTACAAAGAATGATGTCAAGGGTGAGAACTGGCAGAAACTAAAACTAGCAATCACTGTTAATCCCCCACGATCCTCAGAAAGTAGTGCCTTACAGAATGTAATATCTGTTCCTTTCAGAAAACATGAAAAACACCAAGCCTATTATTGAAAGGATTATGCAAAATTAGGGATTAGTCAATATTTAATATTTTTATTAAAAAGCTGTGAATGCAGTAGTCTAACACTTCTTTGGGATGAAACATTCTCATCTGGGCCTTTTCTAACTTTGATTCAACATGTGGCAATGAAACCTAAGAAAAGATATCCAAAAATGGTATGGTCAAGATACTCAGTTCCAAAGAAGCCCTCTAAGAGGGGCTGCGACAAGTGACTTGTTATTTTCCTTTAAGAAATTAATTACTTTCAAAGGAATCTTAAATCTTTGCTACCACAGTATACAACCACCACCACCACTACCACAACAACAACAAACTTTTTTATGTTGGGTATTTTGAAATTCTAAATGTGGGTTCTAATCTGTCCCCCCAGTTTTGGGGGGAAAGTGGCTAAAATCATTGATAAATGAATTTAGGTTTGTAAAGGGCTTATTAAAAGATACAAGATAGTAAAATAAAGAGAAAGATTGAGAACAGATTTCTTATAGTATGGAAATCCTAGCTTTCCTACCAGCCTACATGAAGTCCTCCCACCACGCCAATGTCTCAAACCAAAAGAGGACCTCAACCCTCCGCCAGCATCTGCTTCCTGCTTCATGTTCTTCTCCCAGAAACGGGAGGTTCTTCAAGCTGATTGGCTAGCATCATTCAAATCCATTGGTTCACTGGACTTGAAGGTGGTCTAGATTTAAGTTCAATGTTTTTAGCTTCTGAGAACAGTACCTTCTTAAGGGCTATCCAGATGTGCTTACTATCTAGTTAACTGAAGTAGACTAATCATCAGTCAATCACTCTCACTTAATTCAATCAGTTTAGATTAATGTCCAGGTGGATCTTTGAGTATCTGCTAAATCCCTTTATCTACCACATTCCATTATCTTGACACAATGTGAATGGCATCTTAGTGTGTATGAATCTTTGTCCTTCCTCAAAATAAACCGTAACTGGACCCCCTCTCTTCTTTGCATCTTTGTTCACCTCTCAGTGTTTACTGTGTTCACTGTGTTCCCTGAAAGAAAATAAGTATTTTTGTTCTCCTGCTATCTTTTTAATTCATAGCATATGCAACAGAATGTTCCAACAATGTGCAGGTCATATAGAATGGGCAATCTATTTTGTGTCTGATTCTGACAGTCTTAAGGAAGAATGTTTCCCCTAGATATCAAGGTTTCACATTAGGGTCCCTATTCTCAGTATCAGTCAGGTAGAAACTGGCATCCTTCCCATCCTTGCAAGGTGAGATTTATTTTGATAACACACAGTCTTTCAATTTTTCATGTTTCCAGCCTCAATGAATCACTTATCACCCAATCTCAGTTTCTCAGTTTCTTAATGCTTAATGATTTCATTTGTTCACATTTTCCAGGGGAATGTAGGCTCCTTAAAAGGCAGATGCTACTCACCTTTGTTAGATTTTATATTCTCCTGGCTTGGAACAATGCCATGCACACAGTGTGTGATTAGTATTATTTTTTTAATTGACTTGAGTTTTCAGTTTCCTTAGGATTCTTTCAAGGATGTATGAAGTAAATGAATGAAAATAGCATAAAGCCTTAACATCTAATTCTTGTGGTTTCCACAATAAACTTCTTGGACTACATGTAAGATAGAAATAAAATCCTTCAGGCTAGCTTTGGAGTCTCTCCATAGTCTGTATTCTTACTACTGTTCGTCATATTTCACATTAAATCTTGTACATACAATTGATGATGATGGTGATGGTGATGCGATGAGAAGCATAGCTAACTTTATACGGCATATACTATATGGCAGGTACTGTGCCAAGTACTTACACTCATTATCTCATTGATCTTCCCAACAATTCTTGGAGATAGGTGCTATTATCATTAGTATTTTACAGATGAAGAAATTGAGCTAAATTAATGTTAAGTGATTTGTCTATGGTCAAATTACTAGAAAGTGTATGAGGTAAGATTTCAGCTTAGGTCTTCCTGACTCCAGGTCTAGTGATTTTTTCACTAGACCACCAGACTGCCTCTAGTAAAAAAAAAAACAAAAAACAAAAAACAAAACAAAAAAACCTATACAAAATGACAATCATTACCAACACTCTCAAAATACACAGACGTTGTCTGTAACAAAGTTACCATTTTGAAAAATAAAAGTAGAAGAATGAACAAATAAAATATAAAGATGTCTGATGATGTCAGGGATTCTCAAGACACAAACCCAGAAGAGAATAATTCAAAAACAATGACATGAAAAGACTCAGAGAAAGCCTAGGTTGTCTACAAAATCATTTAATATTCCCTGTAGAAATGAATCACTTTTTTAAAAGAATTTAGAATAATAATATAAATAAAATGAGAATGCTTTAGGAGAGGGCCAAGTGGTGTAATGCATAGAGTGTCAGGCGTGAAGTCAGGAAGACTCGTTTTCATGAGTTTAAATCTGGCCTCACATACTCTAGTTAAGTGACTTTGGGCAAGTCACATTTGTCAAAATAAACTGGAGAAAGAAATAACAACCCTACCCCAAGTATCTTTGCCAATGTGACTGAAATCAACTGAACAGCACGAAAATGTTCATTAAGTATGACTATTTTTTACACAGATCTCTCTCTGTCTCTCTCTGTCTCTGTCTCTCTGTCTCTTTCTCTGTCTCTGTCTCTCTGTCTCTCTGTGTGTCTCTCTCTCTTTCATTCTCTCTCTCAGTTTCTGCCTGTCCCTGTCTGTCTGTCTTTCTGTCTGCCTGCCTGACTGTCTCTGCAGTGGAGGGGTAGTGATAAATAAATGTTTGATTCCTCACCCCCTCCATTAAAAAAAAAGAGAGGAAATGGGGAGGGAAGTCTCTGGTGGTAAAGGATAAATGGACAGTCCATTTGCTCCTTTGTTCCATAATGTGTCCAGAGAAGATGAGAATGACCATGGGGATTTTGAGTGATTCCTATTTTTCAAAGGAAACACTTAACAAGAATTTTAAGCACTTACTATATTTCAGGAAGTGTCTCCATAGCTGAAAAGAAAAAGGAAAACAAAAGTAACAAAAAACAAAACCAGTATTTGCTCTAAGGGAACATGTGTTCCAAAGAGAAGACAACAGACACATAAATAGCTATTTTAGATAGCAGGAAATTTATTTCTGAGAAGAATTATTAGCATTTAAAAGATCTGAGGGGCAGCTGGGTGGCACAATAGATAAAGTACCGGCCCTGGATTCAGGAGGACCTGAATTCAAATCTGGCCTCAGACACTTGACCCTTACTAGCTGTGTGGCCCTGGGCAAGTCACTTAACCCTCCTTGCCCTGAAAAAAGCCTTCTAGGAAAAAGGGTGCTTAGCTTCTTTTAAAATTTTTTTTCTTGCAGGTCAATAAGGGTTAAGTGACTTGCCCAGGGTCACATAGCTAGTGAGTATCAAGTGCCTGGGGCTGAATTTGAACTCAGGTCCTCCTGAACACAGGACTGGTGTTTTATACACTGTGTCATCTAGCTCCCCACCCCCACCCCCAGTATTGAAAGAAGCCAGAAATGCTAAGAGGTGGAGGTGTGTAGGGAAAATTTTCCAATCTGAGGGGCAGCCAATACAAAGACACATGTATAGAAGGTGGAGTGTCATATGTAGAGAACAGCAAACAGTTAGTTGAGATGGGCCAGAGTACACAGAGGGAAGTAATGTTTAAGGAAGTCAAAATGTAGAAAGGAGCCAGATAATAAAAGGCTTTGGATATCCAACATAGGCCTTTTTATTTGATCCTTAACATAATAGGGAATTTCTGTAGTTTATTGAATAAAGTGATGGCATGGACAGATCTGTACTTTAGGAAAATAATTAGCATCTTTAGGGAGAATGAATTCAAGTAGGTGAAATATGAATTGCACTGAATGGATAAGAATGGATGTGTTGTTACCTATGTGATGCCCATTTCTGAAGGGAATACCCACATTGATGAGGCTACTAACCATTTGAGTGTCTGTAGTTCATTGAGCTCAGTAGGCATTTAGCCTTATGTCTTGAAAGTATGCATTAAACACTTACTATATACTCCCTGGCACTGTGCTTGCTGCTGAGGTTAGCACCAAGAAGAAAATAATCCCTATTCTAAAGGGCATTACATTCTGGTTAGTGAGATAAGTAGTGTATAAGTATATAGAGAATAAGTATATGAAAAGAATGAAGAACAATAAATACAAAGCTATTAAATGGAAGATAGTGAATGGGGGCACTTGAGATCTTAAAAATATTCATATATAGAAGATATTCCTATGACTACATGTTGTAAGAAATGGAGGGCTCTAAGAGGCAGAGATAAGTGGGGAGTTTATCCCACTTATTCACTTGGGGAATGAAACACAATGAAGCTAAAAAGATAGGTTGTAAAGTACTAGCTTTTCTTTCTTTCTTTTTCTTTTCTTTTCTTTTTTTTTTTGAGAGGGGCAATGGGGGTTAAGTGACTTGCCCAGGGTCACATAGCTAGAACATGTCAAGTGTCTGAGGCCGGATTTGAACTCAGGTCCTCCTTAATCCAGGGCTGATGTTTTATCCACTGCACCATCCAACTGCCCCAGTAGCTTTTATTTTGAATGATTTAAAATCACAACAGAGATATTGATATAGACATAGGCAAAACATATAAATAGACATAGATGATATAGGTATAGACATAGATATCTGTGTATACATATATACAAACATGTGTGGATCCATCTATCCATGCATCTATCCATGCATGCATCCACCCACCCACCCATCCATACATGCATTCACCCATCCATCCATCCATCCCATTATCTATCTATCATATGTCTGTGTCTGTCTGTCTATCTATCTATCAATCAATCTCATATGTGTCTACCTGTCTATCTTTCTATCTATCTATCTATCTATCTATCTATATCTATCTAATCTCTTTACAATGTCTATGCCCTCTCTACACAATTACACAGTGAGGTAGAAAAGAGTTCCTTCTGGATAGGCCCAAACTGTCTTTGCTTCATTCCCCTGCCAGTTGTACTTTTGAATCTCTACAATTCCCACTGGCAGTACTTTCTTTCCTTCTTCCCTAGTCCTCAGCCCCACATTCTAGCCCCCTTTATATTTTGTCTTATCCTTTTAACATCTATTTAATGTAAGCTCCTTAAAGGCAGGGGCTGTCTTTTCTTTGGTTGGCATTTGTATCCCCAGTATTTGCTACAGGATCTGGGATGGAGTAAATACTAAATAAATGTTGGTTTATGTATTCTAGCTCTCCCTTACCCTATCATGTTATTTGTGTAGAAACTGGAGTTGTTATATGATTTGCCTAAAGCCAAATGCACAGAGCCAGTACTGAAAATCCATTCTCCTATCTCTTGGTCCAATTCTTGCCCTACTAAATCTATTTGCCTCTCCTCTGGACATTACTGGCTCTTATTTCATCCTTACATTGGTCCCTCATTCTTTCTAGCAAGTGACCATCTCCTTGTGGGGAAAAGGAAATGTCAAAGATTCAATTTCTATTTTCTTGAAATATTAAGTAAGTCAGCCACTATTCAACTCCCTGAAGGGAAATTCTCATCCTTTCCCAAATCAAGTTTCTGGCTTTTACCAAAACCATAAATGAGTGAATGATATGCATTTTGGGAAAGCAAGCAAATATGATATGATAGAGCACAGACGCCTGGAGATTAAAGCATCTGGGGAGTCCTCCAGGCTCAGTTGTCTAGGTTAGTTCTGAAACCATCTGGTAAGGATACTTTGTAGCTAAAGTAACAGGTTTCAAGAGAAGCAACAAATCAAAAAGAAATTTTCTTGAGGCCTCAAAACCTGGGAACATGTCAGAGAATGGAGACATCAGAGGGACTAACACAAGAGACAACAGCAAACTGATCGCTCTGCAACACATGGGCTGAACAGAAGACTGTTATGCATGGGATGTTGCTTTTTCTTTGGCCATGCCCCTTTATAAGATGCTTACTCTAGTGCTAGCCTTGCAATCAGGAAGTTCTGGGGTTGAGTTTGATCCCTGAATCTTATTAGCTTCCCCTCTTTCAGCAGGGCCTCTGGGAATAATGTGTCTTCTCTATGAAGAGGAGAAAAAAATCTTAGTAGAGTTATGAGGAATACAAGTATTAAGTGTGTACATGAAACTTTTATACTGGAAAATGTTTCTGTTTTGATATGGATGTGACTTAGGGGGTCCTCAAAGCATAGTTCAAATATCACTTCTCATACAAGACTCTTATCATTGGTAGTCCTGTCTCTTTCTGGAAGTTTTGATGTATTCTTTGGTTGCATGTTCACATTTATTTTAATCTATTTTAATGTAATGTAATGAAATGTAAGTTTCTTGAAAACAGAGCTGGCTTACAATATCTTGATATCATTGATACATACAGTAGCTACTTAATCAATGATATTCAAATTGAATCATGTGACCAATGCAATCCTGTCTGCATCTCTTTTCTCAGAATTCATTAGCATTTAGCAAAGTAACCAGACATTTGTCATGTATTGTCTTTTATTTTCTGCCTTACTTTATGTGTATTCGTTATTGATCCTGAAGCTCACATACATGAGGGGGGAGTGCTTTTTATGTACCCCCTAAAATGCTCAGAACAAAGCTGGAAAAAGAGTCATGATGAGGATATTGGTGGCTGTAGTGATGACAAAGCAGCATGCCCTGCAGTGGATAGAAAGCTGGCTTCAGGAAGTTCTGTGTGTCAGTCCTGCCCTGATAGGTACTGGCTATGACCTCAGGAAAGACTGTAACCCTACTCAACACCCTCCGAAACACTCTGTGCCTGTATATTAAAGCCATCAGTTATTGTAAATTCCTGGAAAGAATGTCTACGTGGAAAGTTCTCTCACCCTGTTGAAATCACATGGCTAGATGTGAATATCCATGTATCTATCTATGGATCTATCTATATAATCTATATATGGATCTCTGTTTCTATGCATGTTTGTATGTATCTATTGTGATGAAATAATGGGATTTGGCAGATGCCCAGGGGCTCCACCAGGAATTGATTGAATTGGGTGAGACAGAGACTGACTGAGAATCTACTTAAGGATGATTAAATTGAAACCACACCTGGCTAGCCCTGAGTGGGGTGTTGTTTTCAGAGACTGTGGAATAAGACATCAACAGGAGACCACCCTCAACCAACCAGCTTGAAGGACCTCCCATTTTGGGGAGAGAGACAGGAAGTAGGAAGGTGAGGCTGGCTCCCTGGATCTTCTTTTTTCTGGGACTTCGGTGTGGTGGCAGAACTTCACATGTTTGGTAAAGACAAGATTTTCTCTCTGACTATTGCACATAGACCTAACCTAGGGTTTTCCAATCTATAAGAGATCTGTTCTCACCCTCTCTCTCTTTACTAACATCTAATACACTTTAATAAATACTTAAAAGCCTAAAGTGTTGTTGAATTTATCAGTAAATCTTTGCTAGTTTCCCCAAAAAACTGGGGTGGGGGGGCAGGTAAGGACCCACATTAGATTTTAAACATCACACTATCTATGCATATACATGAACACATACATATGTACACATGTATATATGTACATACACACATGTGTACACATTACAACACATCATGTAATGTATAGTATATATGTCATATTATGTTGTATTATATGGCATTATGTTAGGTAATATTTGTTACAGTATCATATGACATTATATTGTGGGATACTATATTATATCAAGTTATCTTATGCTATATTATCATATATGTACACACATTACATATACATATATGATGCATACATACAGAAATGTAGGTACACATACATATGTGTAAATACATGTGTGCATGTGTGTGCAGTGTATGTCTACATATATGTGGATGTGCATATGCATACATATGCAGATATGTATACACATACACACATGCCTACACAAACATGTTTCTTTCTTGCCTGTGATTTCACTCTTGTAGTGAAGTTTAAACTAGGAAGCTCTGTTTATGTATTTTAACACAATAACTCCCATAGAGCAATTTAAGAGATGTTCTATGAGGCACTGAGAGGTTAAATGACTTATTCAGGGTGAACCAATATATATATGAGATCTAGGACTTGAACATGTCTTCCTTACCTTTTTCTCTCCTTTCATATATGTGTGTACACATAATCAAATATACTTATATGTATTATACATATACATGTGTGCACATATATAAGTTCATTATGTACATGTGTCATGCATTTGTATAGGCAAATGTGTGTATCATGTATGCATACATATATGTGTGCATGTATGTATGAATGCATGTGCATATGTGTATATATGTCATTTATATATTCTCTCTAGATATATACATATATATATGCATAAAAAGAGCTAGATTGAGACAGAGATGAGAAGGAGAAGGAAGTCAATATTTTACCTGACTGTTTTTAAAGTTTCAGTAAGACATCCCCAAAAAGAGAAAAAGACCTAATAGGAAAAAAAAAATTATACCAGTTCTTTTTGTGGTGGCTAAGAATTGGAAATCAAAGGTATGTCCATCAATTGGGGAATGACTAAACAAGCTGTGGTATATGATTGTGGTGGAAGGTTATTTTGTTATAAGAAGTGACAAGCAGGATGATTGCAGAAAGGCCTGGAAAGGCTTATATAACCTGATATATAGTGAAGTGAGAAGAACCAGGAGAATGCTATGCAAAATAACAGCAATATTGTTTGATCAAGAACTATGAATGACTTAATTATTCTCAGCAATACAGTGATCCAAGACAATCTCAGAGGACTAATGTTGAAGCATGCTACCCACCTCCAAAGAAAGAATTGATATTGATTGAACAAAGACTTTAATTTTTTTTCTTTTGAGTTTTCTTATACAAAAGTACTCATATGGTAATGTTTTACATAATTGTACATGTATAAACTGTATTGGGTTGCTTATTATCTCAAGGTGGGGGGGAATGGAGGGAGAGGAGGAAGAATAGAATGTGGAACTCAAAATTTTAAATTATGAATTTATTTAAATTTAAAACAAAATAAAATTTCAGTATATGGGCAAATATTGCTAAGAGTCAATCCCCAGCATTTCACAAAGTACTTAGTACCTAGTGTGTGTTTGATGAAGGCTAGTTAAGTGACTTACTGGGTGGAAACTAGGTTATTTTTCAAAAGTATTTTTTATCTTTCCTGCAGGCTCCCTATATACAAAACATTGTAAACCAAGGCCCCAAACCTTCTGAAATAATTTTCCTTTTTCTTCATTATCACAGATAAATGATAGATAGACAGACAGAAAGATATGTGTATATAGAAAAATATATCTTTCCTCTCTCTTTCATGGTATTAGTTTATTCTCTTAGCATCTTTCAGTTTAATTGGAAAATTCCTTATCATCTCACTTGAACACAGAAGCAAACAGGGAAAAAGCAAGACTTTCTCAGATCTTGGCTTTGTACCATAGGTGACACTTGAAGTTAGGTACAGGAGGTATTGACATGAAGGCTTGAGATTTATACTCCTCCTTGAGCACAGACTCACTCTGCTGCTTGAGATTAGCCTCTTCTTTTCTTTGGTCTTGCCTGCCTATCCCATAAAAATCAGATACTTAACTCCTCTTAACTTTCCCCCCTCCAAACTGGGAGACTGGAGATTAAGTAAATTCATAATTGTAAAGGGCTTTGTAACAACTCATGCTCTGTAGTTGTTAAGTGTTATTATTAGAATTAATCCTTGTAATGAGTATCTAGATGGTATCTCATAAAGTATCTTATTAATAAGATAAATAATGTACTACTTTAATGAAATCTTTAAAGCCTGTTTTGCGGCATAAGATGAGAAGAGATTCTTATGAAACAGGCCACAGATCCCAATAATACCATCATTTTCTGGGCCTTTCTTCTCTCTCTACTACCCTCCCCCTCCCCTTCTTCATAGTAAGCTTAGGTCCTGTATTTGCTCATGAAGCTCAGATATCAAGTGTAGAACATGCTGCCAGGTGAGCTAGGCCCAATTATATTACAAACAACACCTGGCACTCCTTGTGTCCTCTAGATCCTGATGCTGATATGGACATGCTTGTCTCTCTCTAGTGCTCTGCCTTGTGAAAGGCTTCTTTCAGTCCCAGATGCTTCCACAGTTCCAGATGTTCACCAATTTCACAGTGGCTCTTTTCCTTTCTTCATAAAAACTATGAGGGCCATAATTTGTTATACAGAACGTTAATTGGGTGACTCACCTAAATATTGGGGTCCTGGAAATATGCCCTTTTTAGATATTTCTCCCAGGCCAATAAGAAAGGAGCCTTTAAGCTTTAATTCACAGAAGGATCAGATTTTATTACTTGGGAATTAATTAAACAACAAAGGTAAAACTAATAAAATCAAAGATAAGGAAATAGGAAAAAAAGAAATGCAGATAAATACTCTTAACTCTAAACTTAGCCTATGCAATCCCCAAATCATTTCCAATTAAGCTAATTCAAAGGAATTTAGGGTTTTCCATAATTAACTCACCAACACCTGGAGAGTCTGCCATTGCTCACGCCACTGGAAGGGGAGAAGCGAGAGAGAGAGAGAGAGAGAGAGAGAGAGAGAGAGAGAGAGAGAGAGAGAGAGAGAGAGAGCTTTCTGGAAATTCCTTAGCCTCCCCTCAGGGAGCATTCAATCTTCCTCCCCCAAAAGGGGAGGTCCTTCAAAAACTGTCTATGGAGAGTTCTCCTTCTGATCTCAGTAGCATACATAACTTCAGGGTGGGCCAGGTGTGGCCTCTCCCAAATGAGTCAGCTAAAAACTGCAACAATAATTTCATCACAAATAGTTTTTACCACAAAACGTATTTTATCGTTTTAGAGAAAGAGAACATAGACAAAAGAAACTGAACCAAGTACAGAATATTCAGGGATTTCAAGTATGGAGATTATCATTATCATATTGTTTGATTAATTTATTCAGTCAGATTCACTGTCACTCAATATGACAAAAGTGCCAATTACCAGCTATCAGAAGCAAACGCTGCAACGACCTTTTTTCTCCAAGTAACTTGACTATATACTCCTAAAGTACAAAAGAACAAAACAAAACAAAATGTTGTATTAGGAATCTGGGGGAGAGGGGTTCAAGTGTTGGCTTTCCTATGTCATTTTTAGGTAACCTCAGACAATTTCCTTTTACTCTCTGGACCATAGTTTTACCTTGTCTACAATGGAGTTGCCAACCTAAATTAGAAATTGATATGGGACATAGGATGACCAGACAACAGGACAGCCATTTCAATGAGTCAAAGGACTATTAAAGTTTAAACTGGCCAAATAGATAATCAGGACCATGGACAAACCTAAGAAGCAATGGAAGATAAAGTTCTATAGCAGAAAAGTCAATTAGATGTGGCTACTACTACCTGGCCTGGAGCCAGGAGACAGAGATAAGGTTCCTAAAAAAAATAAATAAATAATAATTCCTCTCCACTCTCAGTAATGACAAGCATCCAAGTGTTCCCTACCCCTACCCCCAAAAGGACCTTTCCATTTTAGGTGGTCACCCCATCTATCCTCTATAAAAGTTGGAAAATTTTTTACCTTCCTTCTGTTCTGGGAGGAAGATGTTTCTAAGCCATCTCTGCCCAAGGGGTGAATTCTTTGACTTACCCTCTCAGTAACTTTCTTTATTGCCAAATAAAAGACCATTTTAATTCTCAATGGACTGTGTGCAAGAGTGTAACTTTACTGAGGAATACCTAAGGATCCCCAATACCGTTCCCTTCCTGACAAAACCATGTGATACAGTAGAAAACAAAATCACAGGAAATAAAGTACAAAAATTAACAAGTGAAAAGGACACTGAGTTTGACTTGGATGACCTGATTTTGTGGATCTGTCTCTTGGAGTTAACTATGTGAGTTTGATATGTTATGTCTACTAGCTTTCTTCTATTTCTTTCTTGTCTCCTACCCTGTAAGACAGATAATAATATTTTTCACCCTATTAAAAGTGAAAAGATAGTCATAATTCAATTTTTGAAATGTTTGGTTGGTTGTTAACCTTCATTCTTTTTTTTTTTTTTAGTGAGGCAATTGGGGTTAAGTGACTTGCCCAGGGTCACACAGCTAGTAAGTGTTAAGTGTCTGAGGCCAGATTTGAACTCAGGTACTCCTGAATCCAGGGCCGGTGCTCTATCCCCTGTGCCACCTAGCTGCCCCGTTAATCTTCATTCTTAAAGAAGAAATATGACCAAAAAATGCCATAAAATTGCTAATTGTATTAAGGTTCCTAAGTCCATGACTAGAACTAGAAATAAGAATATTTGACACTGCACTGTTCTGCTCACAACCTCATGGTACACAAGGTTTATCGATGTCTCAGTTTCCTAAAGGCAGAGTACACAAGGAATGAGAAACAGGTCAAATGTTGAGGAAAAGTGGCATAATGGCTAGAGTACTGTACTGGGAGACCTGAGTTCTAGTCCTGCTTCAGATACATAATAAGCTTCATTACCTGAGGCAAATCACTTTAAACTTTCTGAGCCTATTTGCCCACCTATAAATTGAGAATAATAGCATCAAGAGTTCTTTTGTAAGATCCAGTGGGAGAGTTTTTATAGAATATTTTGTAAAATGTTTGCCATTCCAATAGGGTTAGGAGAAACAATCACAAAACATGAATGTCAAAGAAGGGGTAGTCCTTTGCTTATTCTATCAGGAAGGTGGAGAGTTGTGGAGATGCTTAGATTAAGCTCCAAGTGAAGCACTTTAGCATAAGGTTAAAAGTATGGGATTTATCGTCACAGAAACTATATTCAAATCTGAGCTCAGAATCACTGCCCATATGACCTTGGGACATTCACTTCACCAATTTAGCTTCAATTTCCTCACATATAAAATGTGAAAGTTGAACTAGATGGCCTCCAGAGCCCCGTTTGGTTTTAAATCTATGATCTACATCGCAGCTTTCTCTAGATGTTAGACATCTCCCTAGCCAATACTTCAACACGATCAGCCCTTCATCACTTCCAGTTTCCCAAAGGACTTCCCTACTAATACCTTAAATATAGTGAATCTAGGAACTCATTTGGAGATGACATAAATGGCCACCACATTCCAATGAAAATATAGGCCTAGAAATTCATGCAGGCATGACCTCTGCCAAATTGACACATTTTTAAGCAATTAACAAAATCAGTAAAACATACGTAGGACTGCAACTGGCTCAAACATCAATATTACACATTATTTATGTGCCATTTATTCCATTTACTATAAGAAAACAGTCCCAAGAGTTCTTTATTGAATATATTATTCAGTATTTGTATAAGCCTCATAGTGTAAAGAACAGATTGACTGGAGGGGAAAGATAACATTAGCAATTCCTAAGAATACATATTTTGAAGAAAGAAAGAGACTTTCTTCAAAATATGTATATGTCAGGCTGAAGTTTATTATTTACAGAAAACTAATTTGTATATATGATGGTCAATAAATCCTGTCAATTCAATTCACTTCAGTTCAATTGAAGGAACATTTTCTAAAATCGAATATATACCAGGTAATGAATAAAGTGCTGAGGATATGAATACAAAAGTGAAATAATCCCTATTCATAAAAGGGGTTTGTGCGTGTATTTATTATCCAAATGTTTATTAAATAGCTTCTATATATAAAATGTTTTATTAGGAATTGGAAGAGATGATACTTCAGAATTTTTCCTGCCTATGATTTCATCATTTGATATTTTATCTCTTAGCACAAATTAACTTGGAAGAAGGAAGCAAGGAAGGAATAAAGTAAGGGAGGGAAAAAGGATGAAGGGATGGAATAAAGAAGCATGAAGGGATGGAATAAAGAAGCATGATGGAAGGAAAAAGGAAAGATGAAAGAGAAAAAAACCCTTTTTTTAATAATTAGAAATATGCACTACTAGAATGAGCTTCTTTGACAGTACACTCTCCCAGGCTAAAGATTGTTAAAGTAAAAGTAGATGACCTCTTTTCAGGAATGCTATAAAGGGTATTCTTATTTAAGTCTGATATGAAGTAAAAGGTCTCTGAGGTGCCTTTCAATTCTGTGGCTCAGTTATCTGTGACCTCTGTCTAGAATTTATGTACTGAAGGACTAACTGAATGGGCTGCCCATGTTATTACGGCTGTTATGATGCATTAGTGAGTAGGAGAACAATTTGCCATGGGAATGGCTATAGCCAGTGAATATTAACAAAGGTCCTTAAAAATGTCATGATGAGGTTAAATATGGAAGATTTTGGATGAAGAGTATTCTGGGCTGCCCTGCCTGATACAAGTGAAAGTGAAATGAGAATTGATGTGATGTGTGGATATGATCTGTGACTTCTATAACTATTTTGGTTCCTTCCAAACTTCCTTCATCTCACATACAAGAAGTTTTGTCAGTATGGACTTTTGGAAATCTGTAAATTAAGGTTGGGTTTAATGCAACTCTTCTGAATGATTATTATCTAAACTCTTTTTTTCCCTTTCAGTTCATCAAGAGAGGTCTTAAAAAATAATAAATATAAATCGCAAACCCATAATTCTTAAATATTTGAACTGACATTGGAACTAAATGTCCTTTCTTAATAAAACATAGGACTGGTTAGTATCAAGGTCAGGTAAAAGAAGAGAAGAAAAGGAAAGTCATGCTATCATAAATTTAGAGTTTGAAATGGATGCTAGAAATAATTCAGTTGAAACTTCTTATTTATGAATTGGGGAAACTGATGACCACAGAGGTTAAATGGCCGGTCCAATATCATACAGATGGTATGTGACAGATTTGGAAATTTAGCTCAACTATTTAAACTCTAAATTCATTTATAATCTAAATCTATGACTTTTTAGAAAACCAGGCTTGACTTTTATGAACATTATCAGTTTAGTTGAAAGGCCAATATGTGCTTTAGATCAGGGCTTCTTCAACATTTTCCACTTGCTACCTCTTTGCGCAATAATTTTTTTATATGACCCCAGATATATAGATATATAAAATAAGTATACATGTCAAAAATTAACTGCCAAATACTTTGCAGCCCCCACTTTCAGTTACTGGACCCCATATGGGATCATGACCCACAGTTTCAGAAGCTTCCCTTTAGATCCAAGACATCAAGAAGTTAAATGGAGTCAAAGGAAGAAGCCAAAATTCAAGTCACTATGTTAACAGAAAGCACATTGTTTGCTTCTAATATATATAATGGTGTAATCCTTGGGAAGCTCTAGAAAGTTCATAGGATCATAAAATTACAGCTGGAAGGTACATTAGAGAACACTTAATTCAACCTCCCTCTCCTATTTTAAAGATTATAAAGCCAAGGCCCAGAGTACTTAAGTTGCTTACCCAAGGTCACACAGGTTGAAGAGAGTTGAGATTTAAACCCAGATCCTCTGACTTCAGAGGCAGAATTTTTTTTCTCTTTTGTATCATTCCACCTCTCTAGTGAAAATATGGAAATAGATAAATAACACCTTTCATTTGGTTAGGATACAAATATGATTTATGGGTAACCCTTGGGGATCTTCCATTCAAGTTTCATTAATTTCTTAGTACTGTTTTTTTTTTTTAATCCTCAGTCTTACTACACTAAATATCAAAACAATGTCTAAAGCTCTACATATATTCATGGCATAGAAGAATAATGAATGTCCTGTATTTTAAATGAACCCTGATTACTGCATTGGATTACAGTAATACAAATTCAATAAAGGAATTATTAGGTAGATACTTCCTTTCTTACCATTTTTTCAGGTTTTCAATTAACTTAAACTGCCAAATTATGCATTATGCATACCTAAGAGTGGATATTCTCTCATCCAGTCATTACAATGGAGATTGCTTGGGTGAACAGTAGCAACAATAGGAAAAAGCAGGACATGGGCCAAATTTGCCTCAGGCTTCCCTAAAGTCCTTATTTTATTATTTATTTCTTCCCAAATTTTAGCTTTGCAGCTTGCTGCCTATGAGGTACTGGGCAAATCATTTGACCTTTCTGGGCTTTTGTTTCATCTTTTGGGAAAAAAAGGTGTAAGGGAAAATTTGAATTAGCTGGTTTCTAAGATCTGTTCACACTCCATATCTATGATCCTATGAAATTTCTCAAGTTTTCTGAGGATTCTTCCATTAAGCATTTTAGAAGTTAGAAATGTGTACATTGTTCCAAAGTTCAATATAATTCAGTAGGAGATCTTTTTTTTTTTTTTTTTTAGTGAGGCAATTGGGGCTAAGTGTCACACAGCTAGTAAGTGTCTGGTGTCTGAGGCTGGATTTGAACTCCGGTCCTCCTGAATTCAGGCCCAGTGCTTTATCCACTGTGCTGAAACCAATTTTGAAACATGATATTGATAGCCCTCAGGATACCTGTACTCTGTGTTGGGAAGCCTGCTAGCTTTGTTTCATGTTGCTCACCTCAGTATTCCTACCTTAATAAGACCTCTCACAAAGAATAAAACTACAGATATTTCAACCATATTTCCTTCCTTGACTTGTCCTTGAGAGTTGCCCAGTCAATTCTCTGATGTCTGAAGATCAGGGTTCCCCCTCACTCCCCCACTTCCCACAGGGGTTCCCTTTTTCTCATTTCCCTTTCCATTTTTCTGCTATTTATTTGCTTGGTTATAGTTTCTTTGAAGAGAGTCTTCTGATCCAAAGACACATTTGGCCTCTGTGGATCCTGAGAAAACTCATGAATACCATTTTGGAACAGCCTGGAGGCAGTCGGCAAGCAAGGAATCCCAGGGTAGGGAATGGCACCAAGGGGCAAAGTGAATATGAAACTGACAGGTGGTGCTGAACAGACTTCACAAAGAGAGAGCTTTTAAAAGACAAGAAATTGAAACAGCCTTGATAATTTGTCCCCCTCTTCCATAAGTCAAGGAGCAAACATATTGATTATGAAAATATGAGAGGGGCCAGGACTACCATTTCCCCCCTTTTCTCCCCAATAAAATCACTTGTAAAAATGTTGAGTAGATTAGTGAAAAATAATTTAGCCCACAAAATGAGCATGCTCCATTTAGTAACCTCAGCAAGAAAAAAAATTCAAACATTTCCTAGGTACCAATAGTTTTCAAAACATACATTCTGATGTTTAGGTAATGTTTGGCTCTTGACCAATATATAGCAGAACATAAGCCCTGGCACATTCTACTATGATGGAAATCCTTGCATATGATGTTTGCAAATGATTGTCCACTGACTAAGGGACAAATACCCTTAGTATGGAGGGTTGTATATAGTCAAGGATGTTGGGTGGTCTAATTCAGATACTTTTCCATACTACCTGTGTAATCTTAAATAAGTTTTTTAACCTTTGTGTAATTTAAGATTCTGAATGTGGATTCTAATCTGTTCCCCCAGTTTTGGGGGAAACTGACTAAAATCACTGATAAAACGAGTTTAGGTTTTTAAGGGTTTATTGGAAAATAGAAAGAAAAAGATTGAGAACAGAATTCCAACAGCCTGGCATTCCTATCTTTCCTCAAATTTCCTGTGAAGTCCTCTGCCGCCACCACCAAGAAGTCAGGAACCCAAAAGCCCCAAGAGCTCTCCGCGCAGGCTCCCTTTCCTCCTTCCTGTCTCCTCACAGAAAATAGGAGGCTCCTCAAGTTGATTGGCTGGTAGCCTTGATAGACAGCACCCATGAGCAAACGTCATTTCCTGACGCCAAGGAAAAGCCACAATGTCTCTGAGGCATTTTCCTCATGGTGGAGCTTTCCCACAGCAAGTCTCTAGTAGGTGGCATCATTCCAATCATTACACCTTGATGGCCTCAGTTTCTCTATTTATATATGAAACAATTGCATAAGATAACCTTTGAGATTCCTTTCATTCCTAAAGCTTTTATACTATCAACTCTATTGATATTTACAATTCTAAATCTGAGATCCTGGGAAAGCTTACTGAGTCAGACCTCAGAGGACCTGGGTCCACAACCTACCTTTTTCATTTAACTATCTGCAATGAATTTAAACATCTAAACCTCAGTTGCTTCATTTATAAAATGAGAACTTGAACTAAATGCCCTTTGAGATCCCTTCAAATTTTAGCTATGCAATCCTATGGGCATTTAGTCCTCACAGTAACCCTAGGAAGTATTCATTATCATTATGACCACTTCAAATGTAAGTTGGGGGAACCAAGTTTCAGAGAAGTGAAGGGTCTTACCCAAAGTGGCCAAGGAGGAGGACCTAGTCAAGTCTTCTAATTCTAACTAAAGGGATGAATACCCTGTATCATACAGCTTCTTCAGTGGACAGAGTCTATTTCTCTCCCTCCTCCAATTCTCCCAATCTCACACACCTTTATGCATTATTATGTGGTAGGAAAATTCCCCCAGCATTTCCCAAGGTCTCAATTCCATGGTCCCTTTCTCAAAACACAGCAGAGATATCTCCTCATTCCAGGAACTAAATCTGAGCTTCAGTGAGCTTGTACTAACCTGACATCCTTTGTGACATATGCCAACTCACCCCATGAAGGGAAACTCTCAGTGGAAGGAGCTGGAAAGAGCTGGGCCAGAAAGAAAACTTTTTTTGACATTTTCATTTAATCTCTTAGGGAAGCTGGGAAAACCCTGAAACCTCTTGAAAGCCACTCAAGTCAGACACAATTCAGACAAGTTTTTATTTTCTCAGACACACTTGAAGTGGCTCTGTGATACCCACTCTCACCTGCTAAAATGACCTTTCCTTTATTTAGCACCTGAGTGGAGATTTCCCCCTGCAGTCACTTTTTACCAACACAAAGGCATTTTACTCCTTTAAATATATACATTCTTATTTTGATAAATTGTGATTCCTTTGACATGTGCAATAGAAGAAAGTTTTTCTTTGTTTTTTCCCCTTTTTAAGTGACCGAATGGTTGTATTACATTTTCGCTTTCTATGTTAAAAAAGAGCTTGATTTTGTAAATGAAATTAATACAACAATGATGACAACAACAACAACAACAAATCTCTTCCACTCATTAAATTCCCAGAGAACAATAATCATCAGGAAATGAAAAATTTCCTTGAAACCTATAGAACTGCTAAACCAAGGAACATCTAATAACCAGTGCCCTTTGACCTAAGGATACCACGTGTTCTACTGACCAACAGGAGGCTATTGACTATCCTAGGACACAGGAATGAGTGCGGTAGGAGGCACAGACACATAGATGTACAACAAAAGTAAAGTAGAGCAATTTCTCCATAAAAGAACTGTCTGTTGATTCACTGGAATTGAATGGAGAGCTATAGTTTTGAGATTTGAAGCATTTAAGGCTCTTTAACAAAAGGAAAAAAAAATTGAATTCTGTTTTCATCTGAACAAAACCAAAGATATCAATCATAAATCCACTGATGGAAAGGACCCTTTTCTAAGGGCTCTTACTCAAAATCTACTTTAAAATCCAGTATGGCAAGTCTTTCTTCATTATTGGTTAGTGTTCATAATACTATTGGGCATGAATCCACTAACAGCTACTGTTAGCAACCTAACCACAAATATACTAATTTTATGTGTATATATCAAACAATTAATCAAGCAACATTAATTAAGCTCCTACTATGTTCAAGGCACTGTGCTAAACACTGCAGATACAAAGAAAAAGAAGGAAAAGACAGCCTTCAAGGAGTTTACATTCTCATTGCTGAGACAATATTGAAACAAATATATACAAAACAAGCTATATGAAAGATAAACATCATATGATTAATAACTTTTTGGAGGAAAGTGGTTGAATGGGATAGCTTGAACACATAGAGGGGTTAGTTTTGGTTAATGAGTAAGGCTACTTCACAAAATGAAGGAGCTGAGAGTGACAGAAGGGTTCTGAGCAATAGAAGTTGAATAAGAGAGGAACAGAATGTATGTACAGTAAATGGCCTCATTGTTTTGTTTTTTTTTTGGGGGGGGGAGCATACAATATGGGTAAAGGTTCTTGGCTGAGAATATCAGGGGAGTGGAAGACATGGTATGTTTGAAAAGATTTGAAAATATTTGGAAGAACTTCTGTGGAGAGTGAGTTAATAAGTTGATAACGGAGGTGTAGTGTTGTTGCCTAGCAGCAGTGAGGGCCCAACTAAGGTTATATAACACAAATTTGTAAGGAACCCAGGCAGAATGGTTGAATGTTATTTTTCCACCTTAATTAAGCAGCACATGTGTAGGAGTGAAGGCCATGTGAGGGGGGGAACTAGTTAGAATTTACTTATAAATTCAACAACAGTTTAGGTTTTTAAGCATTTATTAAAGTATATTAGAAGTTAGGAGAGAGAGAGAGAGAGAGAGAGAGAGAGAGAGAGAGAGAGAGAGAGAGAGAGAGAGAGAGAGAGAGCACATGTCTCTGAAAGAATGGAAAAAAACCCTAGCTCAGACCTACACTTGAGAGAGGAAGTGCTCCTTCACCTAGCTGCTCACAACTCCCAAGAGAGAAAGAGTCCCACTCAGTTCTCCCAGATGCCCCCTGCTGAACAGGAAGAGGGACGGTTCCCACACACAACTCCAAGCTAATTGGCGGGTGGCATTCAAGTCCATTGATTGACATGACTTAAAGTCAGTCCATGAATTGTGACATGACTTCTGGGACATCAATTTGACCTTTGAAACCTCAGAAAGGTCACCTCACATCTTTCTCGGCAGGGCATGGCACCCCTGGTTCTCACAGAGGGCATGAGTTGGGGGGTGGTATGTAGACAACAGCTATTAAGATTTTGATTAGGTTGTTGATATGAATAGCATTGATCACAAAGGAAAAGAGGTTACTGAATGATGGAGGAAAGGGAAGAACCTTGAAGTGGCAATGGAGAGCAAGGGGTATCCTATCTTCACCCATGAGACCAGCAGGATGAATCAAGACTCAGTCCGTACTGGAAAGATTCACTAGGGAGCCTGTGTCATCAAGATGGGGTAGGTGAATGGGAGTCAGGTTTCAGTAAGAACTATTAGATGGAAGGAGTTGGAGAAAAAAAGATTCAAGGTAAAAGGAAATTGGTTGTCTATGGAATATTCATTCTAGCGGGCACAGTGTAAGGGCCGATGGAATTAGAATGACACTTAGTGGTAGAATGGTTGGGGGAGACACAGAATCGGCTAATGGTGACTGTGAAATGGTGTTTGGATGGTGAGTGATAGTAATTCAGAGTCACTGAGATGTAAAAGGCATGGACCAAGTGTCGGTGGGAATGTCATTATTAAGTAGAAGGTGCAACTCCTAGATCCTCGAAGGACAAGCATACCAGCAGATGGGAGGGCTGGCACTGAAGGACAGTTGCTCTTCTTTGAACAGTAAGATGTTCACATCCCATGTGGACGATTGGTTGGCAGCAGAAGGTGGCAAATGCTTTATGTTGGGACAGATGCAAGTGATTCATTTGGGGAAGAGGGAAGATGTTGGGTCTGGCCTCTAAAGCCCTTCCTTAAGGAATAGGATGAGCCCAAGTAGAGCTCAGGAATTTAGCATATCCCCAAACACATGCATATGCACACATGTGTATGTGTGCATATGCATGTATATATGGATGTATATGTGTGTATGTGTATATGTGTGTATGTATATGCATATAGGTATTGCACATTATATGTTTATGTATGTGTATGCACATATATGTATGTAAATGTATATATGTATATATTAAGGGTAGCTAGGTGGCACAGTGGATAAAGTGCCTGGAGTCAGGAAGACTCACCTCTCTGAGTACAAATCTAACCTCAGACATTTCAGCTGTGTGACCATGGGCAAGTCATTTTAACCTGTTTGCCTCAATTTCCTCAACTTTAAAATGATCTGGAGAAGGGAATGGCAAACCACTCTAATATCTTTGCCAATAAAACCCCAAATGGGCTCACAGAGAGTCAGACACACCAGAAAATGACTAAATAATATTTAAACATGCACAAGATGATTTAGGGGTAATAATACAAATTTATAAGCAGATGCTCTAGGTGTTTTTTTTTTGTTTTTTTTTTTTGGTTTTTTTGTGGAGGGGGTGGTGGTGACCTAAGCTCAATTACCCATGTGTAGCCTAAGTGCGAACTCTGATGATTTGTCACCTTGTTAATTCTCATTCTGACTTCTTGGCTTCTAAGAAATCAGGGTGTATGTTCTGATATTTTCTCATAAATTGTTAAAATTGAACAAATATCTCATTTATTAACTCTGCATCTTTATGCCAGTTCATTGAATATTTAATTGAATAATCAGTGTAACTTCACAATCCTTAAGCTTTTCAAAATACCCCAAATTCCTAACCTTGATTTCAATAAACATCAAGATTATAGGTGGTATAATGTATTAACAATATGACAAACACTATACTGAAATTAACTTGGAATGAATCAGCTGTGAGAAATATCACAGAGTAACTTCTACCATCACTATTACTTTAGACTTTTCAATAATGGAAACCAAACCCCAGCATTTGGCTTTCCCAAGATAGGTCAAAGGCTTGAAAGATGTCTCCCCTTAGTGTTTCTTCACAAGGTGGGTTGTCACAGTGTTTCAAGGAGTGGGGAGAAATGGGATCAGTCTTTTCCCTCTGTCTCTCACTCACTATCCATCACAATCGACACCTCAAAAGAATCAAATTACAATCTTCTCAAAAACTCCTCCTCATAGGTACCAATTAGAAAAGAACTACTCAAATTACCATTTCCTCTAACAAAATATAGTACGGACACTTATAGTATCTTTTGGAGAGGCTATTGAAGCTGCTCTTACAGTCATATTTTGTAGTTATTTGTCTTTGCTATGTGTTCTGGCCCCCAGGTTGAATATAAATTGTGAGTAGAGATTATCTTATTTTTTTTCCCCTTTTTATCCTGTAGGACAGCCTGCCACATGGTAAGTGTCAAATAAGTGCCAATTTAATTTAATCAAATTTCATTATTTGGAACTGGTTGACCTAGTCTAGGTAAAATGTAAAGCTTCAAGCATATTTTACACTTCCTTACCCCTGCCTCATGCCAAGTTCAAACTAAGATGTGATTAACTTAAGCATATTGCTTACTTCTCAAGACCATTGACTTGGTAAAAGAAGACTGTGAGATAATAACTTTTAAGATGGAAGGGACTTCAGAAGTCATTTAATCCAACCCCCTTCATTTAATAGGCTTAAGGTCAAATGAGTAGTAAACAATAATAATAATAATAATAATAATAATAATAATAATAATAATTTTAAAAAATGGGAATTGAGATCAGGGCCTCCAACTCTGAATCTCGCATTTCTTCCTCATCAAGAAATAACTAGGGGAGTAGCTAGGTAGTCCAGTGGATAGAGCACCAGCCTTGGAGTCAGAAGGTCCTGAGTTGAAATCTGTCCTTAGACACTTGACACTTACTAGCTGTGTGACCCTGGGAAAGTCACTTAACCCCAATTACCTCACCAAAAAAAAGAAAAAAGAAAAAAGAAAGAAATAACTAGTACTGGGCTAGGAGCCAAGTTGTTGGGGTCTCATGCCTTTGTCTAGAACATAAAGTTAGGCAAATCTTATGCAGAGAAATTTATATCTAGAATGCCAGCTTGTAGAAACTTCAGTGGCAACCCATAATAGTAATAATAGCTAATATTTCCATCATTCTTAATATTTGCCATGAACTATGCTTAGATATACAATTATTATCTCAGTTTGCCCTCACAACAAACCTGGGAGGTAGGTGCTGTTATTATTTTAATTTTTAGTTGAGGAAATTGAGACAGGCAGAGGTTAAGTGACTTTGTCCAGGGTCACATAGTAAGTATATGATGCCGGATTTGAATACTAGTCTTCCTGACTATAGGCTTAACCCTCTGTACCTACTGTACCACTTAGAAATTCTATGGTTGTAAGAATCTCTCCCAAGATATCCTTGAGAACTGGTCAGCAAGGCTCCACTTAAAAATTCCAGGTAGGGAAAAATCACATTTTCATAGTGCTGTCTATTTTAATTATGGATCACTATACTTGTCCTTGTTGCTAGTTATTACTTTGGTGGTGGTGGTAATAATTGTAATTGTTGCTGACTGAGGAGGTTTGGCTTGTCTCTTTTAGTTGGCCCCTTGCTCCCTTCAAGATTATAGCTGTACCCCATCTCCCTACCACCACTGACTATTGGTTTGCTTTCGTGTGCCAAGCAGAAAAAAATGTGGTCCCTTTTAATCAAGAATGCCTTTATAAAACTTGACTACAGCTAATATGACCCACTCCTCTTGAGTCTGTTTTTTTTTTTCTAAATATTTAAGGCAACCACTTCCTTTAACCAACTATTGTAGATCAAGGATTTGAGGTCCATCACTACCCTTATTGATGTGCTCTGCACACTCTCTACTTTATGATATTCTTAAGATATGTTGCCCATGATGGAACACAATAATCCAAAAGAGATCTAAGGCAAATATTAGTGGAAATATCTTTCTCCCCTACACCTGCTCAACTAGTTATTTTCACTCTCAGAGCTTCTGTTTCCTCTTGAGAAAGTAGTGTTATCTTTTTATTTTTACAATTATAATGAGCATTTATTAAACACCTACTATGTGTCACGTTTCATGCTATGAATTGGAGATTGAAAAATAAAAATCTATAGAAACAATAAAAAGGAAGAAACTCCATGGAACTAATCAATCAGCTAGTCAATATCATTTATTGAGTACTGACTGTAACCATGCTTCTTTCCCCAAACCACACCACCCTCTACATTAACTTTCTACAAGGCATACTAAGCATTTACTAAGAGCTTATGATGTGCCAGGCACTATGCTTAGTGCTTTATAAATATTGTCTCAATTGTCTTCATAAGAACCCTGTGAGGTAGGTGCTATTTTTAGAGCCATTTTATAGTTAAGGAAATGGAGGCAAACAGAAGCAAAGTCACTTTCATGCAGCTATTAAGTTTCTGAGGCTAGCCTTGACTTTGAGTCTTCCTGATTTCAGAATCAGCACTCTGGCCTTTAAGCCACCTATCTGCCTCTAGGAGAAAAGCCACTCAGTTCTAAACTCCTTCAAATATGCTATTTCCTATGCCACACCACCCCAATGCCTGAGCCCTGCCCCTTTTCACTTCTCCCTTTCAGAACTCTAAGAAAATTGATGATTCTGACAGGTACATGGCAATAAAATGATTTAGGGTTCCACTTGCCAGACTTGCCATTTCCCAGTACAAAATGCACTTCTCAGGCCCTCATTCAACAATATGTGTTATCTCCCCCATTAGAATATCAGTTCCTTGTGGACAGATACCAGTCCAATTTTTGTTGTTTGTTTTGTTTTGTTTTGTTTATCCCCAGCACTTAGTTAACTACTAAATACATAGTAAACAATTAGTGACCTTTTTTTGTATTCATACTGCCATTCATTCATTCATTCATCAAAATGAAGCCTTCTTGCCATCCAGAAAGTGATATTGTCCAAGAGGAGCTAGCATTGGAAAACTAAGTCTCTTCTGCTTACCTGATGTAAGGAGGATGTCAGTGATATCATTTGTGTTTTATACATTGTAAAGTGCTTTAGGCTTTAAAGTCTTTTTTCTGCAATATCATTATTGTTCTCTCCTTATTAGCAATGGAAAAGGAGGAAGCACAGAGACCTCTTTGGTTCTCTGGAGGCTCTCACTTTGGAAGAGAGTCGTCTTTTCCATGCAAATGCCAGTAAACCCTGCTGAAAATCTTGTGGCCATAGGATTGCAAAAGAAGGAACATTTCCTTGTTTTGAGAAATTCTCTTCTGCAACAACAACCCAGAGATTATTCCCAGCTTATCTCAACCCTCTTGGGGTCAGAAATCTCATTGTAAGGTCCTGTCTCCAGAGAGGCCCAGTAATTGCTGACTTTACCTAGATCTAAGTTGCTCTGACAGAGGGCAATAAGTCTCCAGGCAGTTAGCTATTATTAAATTCTATATATTCTTAGACCTCTTGCTGGACATTTTCCTCTTTATTGAAAAGAGCATGGACTTGGAAAGAGGTTTTGCTATAATGAAGACAACTAGATGTGCTGCTTAACAAAGAACTCTCCACTAAAGACTGGGGAATAATGTAACTTGCAAAGTTAGATGAAGATTAAAAAAAAAATCTAAAGCACTGTTGACAAAAAGAGTTTATTGAAATTCAGGTCATTCTATTTGGAGGGGGAAGGGAGAAAGATAATAAGGTGGGCACCATAAAGCAGAGTTAGATGCAAGTAGCAAGAATGGTCTAATGTGTAAAGGAAGTTGAAGTAGGAAGGAAGGAAAGGCAAATTGTCTTTGTGGATAAAGAGCTGTAGTAAAACAAACAAACAAACAAAAACACCGTACTCTCTCTCTCTCTCTCTCTCTCTCTCTCTCTCTCTCTCTCTCTCTCTCTCTCTCTCTCTCTCTCTCTCTTTAAATGTAATAAACATTTCTATTTATAGTTTTGGGTTCCAATTTTTTATCCCTCCTTCTCTCCCTCTCCCCTCCCTGAGGCAGTAAGCAATTAGATATGGGTTATACATGTATGATTATGTAGAATATTGCCATATTAGTCATTTTGTATAAGAAAAAATTGAATAAAAGAAAAAAATGAAAGGAAGTAAAAAATAGCATGCTTCAGTCTGGTCCATCAATATCAGTTCCTTCTTTGGAAGTGGATAATGTTTTATCAATAGTCCTTTGGGATTGTCTTGGATCATTGTATTATTGACAATGGTCAAGTCTTTCCCAGTTCTTCATCAAACAATATTACTGTCTCTGGGCACAACATTCTCTTGGTTCTGCTAGCTTCACTATACATCATGTCATACATGTCTTTACAGGCCTTTTTGAAGTCATCCTGCTTGTCATTTCTTATAGCACAATAATGTTCCATCACCATCATATACCACAGTTACTTTAGCCATTCCCCAATTGATGGGCATTCCTTTGATTTCTGATTCTTATGGCATGTTTAAAACTTTAATGTGTGGTTGCCTTAAATTAGAAGTTTTAGCACCAGTCTTTGGGCATTAAAGCATTTATTAAAGCATACTAGGTATTAGCAAAAAGAGAACACACGGAGTTCAGAAAGTTACAAAAAAGCCTATCTAGCCTAGAGTTCCAGTCGGGTCTTGTTCTTCCTCAAGTCCTCCTCCATGAGCCTGCTCCAACCATGAACTGCTCCCACAAACTGAGTGTGGAAGCTTTTTATAGGTCCAGAGCAGAGGTGGTCCTTACATACTGCTTCGAGCTAATTTGTTGGCATCATCCAATTCCATTGGTTCAATGGACTTTAAGGTGGTCTCCACTTGATTTCAAAGTCCTTAGCTTCTGAGAACAATATCTTCTTTTTTTAATTAATTAATTATTTTTCCTCCATTCCCACCCCCCCCACACACACACCCACTAGAGCTCAAGCATTTCAAAATAAGTTATACATGAGTAGTTATGGAAAAGATTCCCACATTTTTGTCCTGAGGGAGGGGAGGGAGACAAGCTGGGGAGGGGGGGAGGGAAGGGCAGATTGGGGGAGAGAGCAATAAAAAGCAAAACACTTTCAAGGAAGGTGAAGATGTTCTGCATAACTGCACAAGTATGACATATTGAATTGCTTGATTTCATAGGGAAGGTTAAGGAGGGAGGAAGAAAATTTAGAACACAGAATTAGCTCAAAGAACTTAAACTCATCAGAGTGGGCTCATGGAGGGAATAACATTCACACCCAGTTGGGAGGAGTAATCTATTTAACCCTACAGGAAAGTATGAGGGGAAGAGGATAAAGAAGGAAGGGTGAAAAAAAAAAGGGAGTTCAGAGTAGGAGAGGCAACACTCAGAAGTAAAACACTTTTGAGGAGGAATAGGTTAAAAGAAGATAGAAAATAGAGTAAATATCATGGGAAGGGAATAGGATGGAGGGAAGTAATTATGATGATTGATTACGATGGCAAAATGTTTGGTACCTACTTTGCTGGGCTAATATGAAGAAAATTCTTTGTCAAGTTTAAGGTACTTTATTCAGATTATGATGAACAGGATACTATCAGAAAAACCTGGAAAGACCTACATGAACTGAAACAGAGTGAAATGTACTATATACAAAATAACAGCAATAGTGTAAGATGATCTGCTGGGAAGCATGTGGTTATTTTCAGTAAAGCAATGTTCCAATATAACCCTGAAGGACTTATGAAAATGGCAACCCATCTACAGAGAAAGAACCAATAGTATCTGAAAACAGATGGAAACACATTTAAAAATTTTTTTTTCCTCTTTGACAATTCCTCAATCTGAAGTTTTGGGGTTTTTTTGACTGTTTTCTCTCACAACCTAGCTAATGAGAAAAATACCTTCTAAAGGGCTGGCCAGGTGAGGTTGCAATCTAGTTAACCTTAAGTAGGCTAATCAGCAAAGTCTACCACTATCACTTATTTCAATTAGTTTAGATTAATCTCCAGATGGGCCTTTGAGTATTTGCCAAATCCCATTATTTTCTCACACTTAGCCACCACAGAAAGAGCTGCTAGAAATATTTTTTGTACAAATGCTTTGTTGTTGTTGTTTTTAACAAAATACAAAACCACCACCACCACAACAAAAACCTATTCTCTTACACTGGTTGTCTGTATGGTATTGGGTAAATTGATCTTTCCCTATTTTCTCTTCTATAAAATGGGACAATAATCTTTACCTAATATTTTCCATGATTGAGAAGTAAAAGCATCTGTGCTTTGCTCTGCAAAGATATTTTTTTGAGATTTAATTCATATAATGACGACAAAATGTTTTATAAATTTGAAAGTGCTACCAATATATGTCAGTTGTTAGTGTGCTAGAAGTTATTGATGGTTCACAGATCTAGAGGTGTGAGAAACCTTACAGATCATCTTCAAAACTACTTCTTCTTCTCCTTCTTTTTCCTCTTCTCCTTCTTCTTCTCCTTTGTCCAGTCATTTCAGTCATGTCTGACTCTTTGCAACCGAGTTTAGAGTTTTTCTTGGCAAAGATGTTTGAGTTGCTTGCCATTTCATTTCCTCTTATTTTATAGTTGAGGAAAGTGAGGTTGGGAGGTGAAGTGATATGTTCAAAGTAATATATCTAGTAAGGAAATTAGGAAGAAGAGAAAGTGATTACATAGTGGATACAGATTTAGACTTAGAGAATTGAGTTAAGATCCAGTCCCGGACTATTACTATTGTATTACTTTAGAAGATGACCATTGTGTAGCCAAATTTTTTTTTTTTTTTTTTTTTTTTTTTTTTTTTTTTTTTTTTTTGCGGGGCAATGGGGGTAAAGTGATTTGCCCAGGGTCACACAGCTAGTAAGTGTCAAATATCTGAGACCGGATTTGAACTCAGGTACTCCTGAATTCAGGGCTGGTGCTTTATCCACTGCACCACCTAGTCGCCCCCAACCAAAATTTGATATACAGGGGATTATTTGGGTGATTCGCCTTAATACTGGGGTCCCAGAAATAATGAGGGAACTTTTAGGTTCATCCTCCCCTCTGAACTGCCCTTTTTAGATATTTCTCCTAGGCCAATAAGAAAGCAGCCTTTAAGCTTTAATTCACAGAAGGATCATATTTTATTACTTGGGAATTAATTAAACAAATCAGGTAAAACTAATAAAAATCAAAGACAAGGAAATAGGAAAAAAAAGAAATACAGATAAATACTCATAACTCTAAACTTCACCTATGCAATCCCCAGACCATTTCCAATTAAGCTAGTTCAAAGGAATTTAGGGTTTTCCATAATTAACTCACCAAAACCTGCACAGTCTAAAGTTGCTCGCACCACAGGTAAAAAGCAGCCACCAGAGAGAGAGAGAGAGAGAGAGAGAGAGAGAGAGAGAGAGAGAGAGAGAGAGAGAGAACTCATGCCACCACTAGAAGGGGAGCACTCTGAGAGAAGCCGCCAGAGAGAGAGTGTGTTCCAGAAGAGCTTCCTCTTCCCTTCAGGGAGCGTTCAATCTTTACTACCCCAAAAGGGGAGGTGCTTAAAAAAACTGCCTATGGAGAGTTCTTCTGACCTCAGTAGCGTACGTAACTTCAGGGTGGGCCAGGTGTGGCCCCTCCCAAATGAGTCAGCTAAAAACTGCAATAATAATTTTACCACAAATAATTTTTACCACACCATACTTATTCTGACTTCAGATTTCTCATCTATATAATAGTGATAATAATAACATTTACCTCATAGGCTTTTATGATAATCAAATTGACACATATGTTCAAGGTACTTTACAAAAGTTGCTAAAGGAATGTTAGCTATTATTACCTCTCAGTCTATGAATATTTTCTGATAATGCTGATATTGTGATCTTGGCTTTCTTTGTCATAATCATAACCACCACCACCACCACCATCATCATCATGGGAGACCCTCTCTCCTCTCTCGCTAGATGCCTCCAAATCTAACATTGTACCATCCATAATAACATGCACTGTAACGGGGGAGATAACACAGAAAAAGAAGGTGAGAAGAGAGGAAGTGTACCTGGCTGTATTTATAATGAAGTCCTAAAGCTGGAATGGGAAATGATTAGAAGAGGGGTGAGTTAGACTTGTCTTGTAGCATGATCCGTTTTTTGGAGATCCTGAAATCCAAGAGAGCAGCCAGATAGGAAATGAAAAGAAAAAAAAAAAATGATCTATGAATTCTCCTAAAATGGTGGAGGATCTGGGATGAGCTCTCCAAGGTCAATCCTGGACTTTCACCAGTCAGGAGGGGCTCCAAAAGCAGGAGGTACTGATGAGATATGAGTTTCAGAGTTAATTTCATCTTGCTGAATGAGGAATATTCAAATAGTATTCAAATCCAGGTCTTGATATGCAATGCCCATATGACATTAGTCTTGTCATATAAACCTTTCTGTGTTCATCTGCTCAAGGTATCAGATCAAATAACTGCTAGCTGTCAATCTAAGGTTCTTTTCCCATATGTATCAGCAGTGAAAGATGCCAGGTTTTGCATTTACAGCTGCTGAGTGGGATAACTTGTTTGTGCACTTTTTATATTTATCTTCTCCCCTCCCCCAACAATGTGTAAATATGTGTTGGTGGAGGATGGGTAAAAAAGACATCGCCTGCTTAGCACCCAAAAAATTAGAAATGAAAAAGGAATTAATGTTCCTCTGATCCAAACACCATCATTTCCCAAAGGAAGATACCTAGTGCCAGAGAAGTGAAATAAAACAGTCAATTTTACACAGCTGACTAGTAAGAGGAGACCTGTGATTGTACCATAAATGCTGACACATATAGGTCCAGGCTCTTTCCATCAATCTACCTCAACTTTTCTATCAATTAAAGTCTTCTAGAAATGTCATTTTCTTCCAACCAGCTGAGAACCATGAGTTTTTAATGGCCACTGTTCCAGGTGGCTTACTCAGGTGGTAATAATAGTTTGCCTCATTCTCTTGTGGCACTTATCGTCTCAGGAACTCAAAGCACTTTGCAAACATTAATTAAAAAAGCCTCACAACACCCCTGTGAAAGAGGTAAGTATTATTACATCCATTTTCCTTGCAGTGAACAAAATAACTGTAATCAGATTTTATTGGGATTTTATTGGTATTGCATTTCTTTCCTTCAAACTGTGGTGTGCATTTTAAAAAATAATATCATTTTGTACTTTCTGGGAATGCTATCTCTTTAACATAAAATTGAATTGTTCTCTCTAAGCTATTCACCTTTCCGGTTGCAAATTAATTTGGAATCAGTCATATTCTTTTTTTTTCAGGTAGATTTCTTAAGGAAAAAAGAATATCTGGCCTTGGGTTAATTTGTTTAGTTAAATTATTTCCTTTCCTTCCCTTGAACACTTTATTTGTCATAGGTAATTAAATTAATTTTAGATTGCTACAGGATATCAATTTCTCAGCATTTCTTCCATCTTCTAGAAGGAATTTGATAAGGGAATTGGTTTTAAAATCCATTTAGATCAGGCAGATTTAATAGATAGTATCCTTAGGTGATACCCAAGAACAGAGACAGACAGACAAGGAAACCACATCTCTTAACACATCTGTTTTCTCTTCTTACTGGGGAACATAAACTTCAGCCATCACCCTCCACCAGAGCTTGAGAGGGTTTAACCTAATGAAGGAGGAAGATTATCTCCCTTGATAAAACAAGCCACTTTGTGCAGGGGATTGACACACTTTGTAATACACTTTTTGTTTTGTTATCTTCAATAATGGGATAAAATCCCTGGTTTTTAGCAGGGAAATGAAATCCCTAATCTAATCTCAGTCCCTGAGAGTTTTTTGAATAAAGGTGCTGGAAAGTTAATTTCCTTCCTGGTATTTTAACAACTTCAGAGAGCCAAGATGATTTGCAGGCCTTCCAAAATGAGACAATCCACCCAAATGATTCATTCCTGAAGTGTCAAAATGAGCTAGCATGGGTTTTGGGGAGAGAATATTGCATGAAAACATTTTTTAATGGTGTTTTGGACAAAGAATGATTCTTCTGCAGCGTTGGCTATTCAGATTGGCTCTAGTGGTGTTGAGGGGCTCAGGGTTATGGTGGGATGACCTCATAAAAGTGCCAGTCCTGCAGAAATATTTCATCTGTCTTGAGGAAAGGCACATAGGGAAATGATGCACTGACATGGTCCAGAGACAGCTCTTCATGATGAATCTGATATTTTCTCAAAATATATTGCCTGTGCCCTTCGGCTACTTGAGGGTCAGATCTATTGCTTTTAACAAGGAATCCAGGTGTCAGAGGAGGCAAGATCGTTCAAGACCAGGGCAAATGGGATGCATAAAATGAGGACAGTTTTGGGGTAAACACCTCCTAGCAGAGTGACTGATGAAACAGTAGTTTTTGTCCTTCCACTATGGAAACTCAATGTTCTTTTTTGGTTTTTGTTTATTTGTTGTTGTTGTTGTTTGTTTGTTTTGTTTTGCTTTGTTTTGTTTTTGCCTTTAGGAAGAGTGGTGGCTTCATCTGTGGGAAGACAGGTCTAGTCTGTTTCTATGTGATCTGTTACCACTGGGGGAAAACATTTATTAAGCCATTGCAGACAAACATAGGCAATATCCATCAAATGGCTTCTTGAAAGTACATTTGATATTGAGCATGGAAAGCCCTCCAGGGTCTGGCTTGCACTTAAGTTTCACATTTAACTTATCACCTACTCTCCCTTCTAATCAGACATATCTGTTACTTGCCCTTTGTACCTGATCTGCATGAAAAGAAGGTTTTGGCTTACAGTAGAAAGTTTACAATGTTAGAATAGTTTACTTCAATCCCTTCCTTTGAGATGTACAATGTGATTTTGGTCAAGTAATTTAAAGGCTTTGAATCACAAGGGCTTTTCTTTTTTGGTGGGGCAATGGGGGTTAAGTGACTCGCCCAAAGTCACACAGCTAGTAAGTGTCAAGTGTCTAAGGCCAGATTTGAACTCAGGTCATCCTGAATCCACGACAGTGCTTTATCCACTGTGCCACCCAGCTGCCCTCAAACAGTGTCTTCACATGTAAATTAAGAGTGATAATATGGAGGGCATCTGAGAACTTTTCCAGCTCCAAATTTATGGTTTGTTTTTTTTTATAAGAATACCTAACAATATTGCTTGCTATGTGCCAAGCACTATATTAAGTGCTTTACAAATATTAATTTGATCCTTACAGAATTCCTGGAAAGTAAAAGCTAATATTACCTCCATGTTATAGATGAGGACACCAAGTCAAAAAGAGGTTAAGTGACTTTCACAAGGTCATAGAGCTAGTAAGTAACCAAGGCCAAACTTGTCTTCCTAACTCCAGACTTTATTTTTAATCCACAGTGCCATCTTTAAGTTCTAAGAACTCTTGGTGACAACCATTTGGTAACCATGAAAGGGGTGAAAGGAAACCCCTTTTTTAATAAGAAAGCAGAATGGCACGAGGTATTGTTGCAGGGCCAAAAACAAACAGCTGTTCCTCTGGCAAGAGTCAAGTCTAGTGGCCCTCCCCCCCCCTTACTCCTATTTAAGAAAATATTTAATCTTACTTAGATTATTTTACTCCTCAGTCAGATGGGACCAACAACCCTTGTTCTTTCTAATTCACAGGGTTACTGTGAGGAAACTTAGTGTATATGGCAAGGAGCAGGTAGCCTCAAAAGCCTTATGATTGAATTGCAGCTCCAGTTAAATGACTTTTGGTAAATCACTTTGACATATTGTTTCAGTTTTTCCTACTTTAAAATGGGACTAGTGATGCTTAAATTAGTTCCATGAAAAGTTTGTTTGGAGAAAGGGAATTGTAAATTTTACACCACTTAACTATAAATCACTGTTATCTAAAAAGACACTTTGATATTAAAGTTGCTATGTGACTTCCCTAGTGTGAGTAATTGCCTTCAATCTTTCCATTTATTCCTACCCTGTCTGGGAGGTTCAGATGCTGGTTTATCAAGTCTTTACAAAGGGTTCACCCAGTGCATTGAGAGTTTTCCTCTATGGCAAGACTTAAACTTTTTCCTATCCCAAGTCCTTTTCACCTGAGATTTTTTTATACGATTTCTGTGTATAGGTAAATAAGATGGATATACAAATCAAATATTTACTATGAAATTTTTGCAACCCCCACATTCACTTACATGATGCCATATGTCACCAGGTCCTACCACCTCATTATAAGATGAAAAAGAGAGAGTTGAATGGCTTACCCAAGGTCACACATTTAAGTGGGAAAACTAGTGTTTGAACTGAGATCCTCATTTTGTAGATTTTTTTTCAAATTCATTTTTTATCTTTATTTATTTATTTATTTTTGGTAGGGCAATGAGGGTTAAGTGACATGCCCAGGATCACACACCTAGTAAGTGTCAATTGTCTGAGGCCGGATTTGATCTCAGGTCCTCCTGAATCCAGGGCCAGTGCTCTATCCACTGTGGTACCTAGCTGCCCCAAGATCCTCTTATTTCAAACCAGAACACTTTTCACAGTAAAAATGTATTTTCCCTATCATTCACTATGTGACCAGCTTGCCTCCTTTTTTCTTCATTATTCCTTGATGAGACAATTTACTGTGCTTCTCATATGAAATTCTCCCTTGATCATATGGTGCAACCACCCATATGTATCTGCTTTTCCCTCTGCATAAAACAACTTAAGAGATGGATATTCCTTCACTCACAGCTATTTGACTCATTAGAAAAAAAAAATTTTTTTCTTAATGTCTTTTTTAAAGGTAGTAGTTTGGAATAAAAAACATTCCACACTAATGACTGATATGAGCATGAGTTATATAATGCACATATATAACCTATCTCTGATTGTTTACTGTCTCAGGGAAGAGGAAGAGATGGGGTATAATGGATAAAATTTGGAACTCAAAATTTTAAATTAAAGTGTTAATTTGTAACTGCACAGTTTTCTAAAAGCAAGATAGCCTTCATTCCTTATCTGTCAAATTAATTCAAAATACATTTGTTAAGTGACTACTATATGCTAGTCACTGTGTGAAATGTTGGTGATAAAAATATCAAAATAAAATACTCCTCTATATTAGCATATACAAAATTAATATGAAATGGTTATGCAAGAATTAGGCTCTAGTAAGGGCAGGGGATCAGGAAATGCTTCTCATAGATGGTAACACCTGAGCTGTCTTGAATGGAAGCAGGGATTCTGAGACATGGAAGTGAGGAGGGATTACATGAAGAGGAGCAGGCATTTTGGGATAATAGACATGGGAGATGGTGAGAACTCTAGTGTGCTATGTTGCAAAATGTGAGCAGCAGTCTAGTACATTATATAAAATGGCAAAGATAAGAAGTGGCTGTGTTGCAAAGAGCTTTAAATAAGAGTTGTTTATATCTACTCCAGAGAGAAAGAGAGAACCACTGGAGTTTATTGAGCAGTGGAAAATTACATGGTCAAACCTATGATTTAGTGAAAGATTTTTGGACAGGTGAATAAAGGATAGATTGAAGAGGGGAGAGGATTGAGTTGGGGAAGACAAATATGACAATAGTGAAATGGTTCAAGTGATAGGTGATAAGGAGCTGAACCATGCTAGTGGTCATGTGATTGGTAAGGAGGGGGGTGTTGTGGAAGTGGGAACAACAACAGATTAACATATAGAATGAATGAGAATGCAGAATTAAGGATGACACTGAGATTACAAACTAAGATGACTGGGAGGTTGGTGGTACTCTGTATTCCAAGGAAATTATGATCAAACATATAAAGTGAATTGCCTAAGTATGCAGAGATGACTTTTCATTAATGGAAATCTGGTGCTCATTTTGTCTCCATGCACACTCAATGCTATTTATTCTTCCTTTAAGTCTGCCCATCTCCTGATACCTTGTCTTAGCACTGGCTTTCCTACAAGATTGGAGTGTGCTACCTCAGCTCAACCTCAGAAATACATCTTAATCTTTAAAACACTGGTTTCACCCTATACTGGTGTCTCTCCTCTCAAAAATGGGTGCTTTATCTGGTTCTTCTCATTTATCTTATAGTATTTTCTATATTTTAAAATAAATTTATACTCATACAATTTGTTTTCTCCATTACAATGTAAGCTACTTGAGGGTAGGAAATGACTTTTTCTTTTTTTTTAACTTTCCTCTCTCTCTCTCTCTCTCTCTCTCTCTCTCTCTCTCTCTCTCTCTCTCTCCCTCCCTTCTTTCCGTTCTTCCTTTCTTTCTTTCATGCATTCTTGTATCATCAGCACTTGATACACTTCTGCCACTTTCCTCAGTGAGTGCTTAATAATTGATAACACGTTATTGATCTCTCAACTCCCTCAAAGTTCTGTTGTCTTCATCTTGAGGCTCCTGTGAATACAGTTTACCAGGCACATTGAACTTGATACACAAATTCAGAGACTCCCACCAGATTTTTTTCACATTACACAAAACTTATGCAACTCCCCCCACTTTTTTTCAGTCTGTGAATTGTCCTCCTTCTAGTTTCATCTTTAAATGCCTTCAAGATCATTTAGCTTATTTTATATCTTTCAAAAGCCTTTTTTTAGGTAATAAGATAATGTATATAAAAGTGATTTGAAAGATATCAAGAGCTATACTAATGAAAGGTATAATTATATTATGCACTCAGGCTTGAGGGAGTAATAGGAGACCTGATAGCATCTATTAACATATTCTTTTGTTCATTGTGAACCTCTATCAACTCAATAAGGTGGTTTCCACCATCATCAGAGTCCTTAAAACAGGAATTCAGAAGTTTCCCACTGAGAGCTGGGCATTTAAAGAGCACACTGAAGGTGATCTGAAAAAGGCTACTTGGGTTTGCCATGAAAGGTCAAGACTAGGGATTGAAGGACCCAGAAGATTTCCAATGGCTATGAAATCCCAGGTCCAGTTCATATTTCTGTTGCCATGTGTCAGAAACTGTGCTAGGTTTGGGTGATAGATAAAAACCAAATAGGTCTGTCCTCATTCTGCATCTAAATCACCTTGCACTGACCCTTGTATAGATTAGACATTTAATAAATAGTAAAATAATTAGATTAAAGTAGCAAACAATCCCAGTGAATGCTAGTTCACCTTAAAGCATCTTGAAGGATGCCATAGGGCATTAATTTCCATAGAAACTATATGACTCCAAACCAATGAAAGTATACAGTTGTATTCATAGTTATGGGGTTTGGGCCTGCTATAGATGTATGTCTGGCTCCTTGAGCTATTTCATTGCCATCCTCTATGAACCATACTTAATATAAAATGACAAGACAATCATATAAGCAACACGGTGCCCAGAATCTAAGCAGCCTGTCATTCTGATGGAATGCTTGAAGCAATCATACTCTGCTAGGCTGACCTTATTCACAGGACAATCTTAATCTTGCTAGGGAAATAGCTATGATGAACCAAATTACAAATATGGCAGAAGCATACTCCCATGGATTGCTGATCTGACTGAGGTAGGGGAAACTCCTAGCAATGCAGATTACATCTTTCCCTGTTCCTTTTTTTGTCTATTAACCACACCTCCCCCCCAAAAGTTGGTCATATATATTGTTTGTCCATTGTGTTAAGGGACCTTCTTCCCTGCCATATGACATCAAGAGGAAGCCATGCATTAGTGGTCCTTTCCTGAACTCACCATGTGATCAACCATTTTCCCCCCATACACTTGGATTATCCTAAATTCCTTGTTCATAAAATATTGCATCCTGCTCCCTCAGAGAAAGAGAGACAGATACAAAAACTTAAAGGGTGGAAGACTAAAGCTATGTTTGAATGAATAGAATCAATGAATGAATCAATGAAAGTTGGAAAAGTAGGCACAACATTTTAAGAGAATCATAAGACTAATGCACTATGAAAGGGATGCCATGGTATTCCTGGAAGTGAATTATTGCAGAATGGCTTTATTTGGTTGGAAGAATTACATACACACTATGGGGGGGAGGGGGGGAGGAAGAATTATTTGGAGTGAAAAACTGTGAATAGCTATGCTTATCGCAAGACAAAATATCTATGTCCTTTCTGCTCCTTCCCTCCCCACCCCCAACCCTCTGACTGCTCCTAACTACAATATGAGGGGACAAGGTAGGCACATATGGGAGGGTGGGCCATCTTTTTTGCAGCAGTCATACCACATGCAGCTCACTTGCTGCTAGGAGTCAACATAGACTCATCAATTTCAGAGTTGGAAGAGACATGAGAGATCTTCTGGTCACAATCAGATTTAAAGAGAAAAAACGGACAAGAGATCAGATGTAAGAAACCCAGAGCTTCCTAAGCTTGCTCCTGAGCCTGTTGGATCCCAATGCTCCTCTGTCCAGGGGCAAGCTGTGACAGCTTTTCAGTGGCTACAGTGAATCATCCACTCTGCTGACTATGCCGGAGACCAGATGTAGTCAGCATATGGCTCATCGAGTGGTGCCAACATCACTGTCTATGTCCTGATGTTGCACTCATCACGATGGATGGTCCATCAGACAACCTGGGCACAAAGCTCTCAGCCTGTGTTCCTGCAGCCAGAACCCTCTCCCACCTATTGTCCAAGCCTGGCTCCAATTTCTTATAGACATCATCCTTCAAGTGCTCTGCCAAGTTACCGAGGACAATTTTTATGTAAAAATTAAAATCTTTCTTTCTAGTTTCATTTGACCTAGAGCACTCTTCCTGGTTCTCTGCCCCTAAAAAACTCTACTTCTCCTTCGTAGCCCAGAAAAGGATGAGAATGATGAAAAATTGATTCATTATTTTTTTAAAGCAGAAGCTAAAATTTGGAGACAGAGACAGATAAAGAGACATTCAGAGAGACAAAGCATTCATGAAACAATATGTATCAGATACAATGCTAAATGTTGGGGATACAAGCATAAGGAAGCATAACAAGCATTGCTTTCAAGGATCTTATAATAGGAAGAGACAATCTTAAAGCCAAGTCATGGAAAGTGAGGGTAGAGAAGGTAAGGATATTGCACAAAAGTGGTATAGAGGCCTGGACCCATGGAAAAATAAATTAAAGGTTCAGATCTTAGAACTAGGGATCCTGAATTTCTCTTCTGTGTGTGGGGCTGGGCATGGTCAATTATCAAGGCTGTCAATTTATGTCAATTTCTATCTTAGTATCCCCAGTACTTAGCACCCTGCCTGTTTAATGAGCATTTATCATTGAATAACTTCTGTGATTATATATTTGTAAATCAGGGTGTGTATGTGTGTGTGTGTGAGAGAGAGAAAGAGAGAGAGAGAGAAAGACAGACAGACAGACAGAGAGAGCATGTTTCATGCAAGGTAAGAGGTGGTTAGGCAGATGTCAATTGTTCTAATGGAGAAATTTCTGTTGTCATGTTTTTGAAAAGAGATATAGCTTACAAAAAAGCTTTTCTCTGTAATTATTATTATCATTAATAGGTACACATGTGTGAGGGGATGGACCAATCTTTCTTGACTATTTCATCCATTTCTATTGGAAAGCCAGTGCTGCTCAACAGATTCTGTAGTGAAATCAGCCACAGTAAATAGGTTTTTAGTTTTCTGTGCATTCACCAAAGCTAGTGGGCCTGGATGGTTTTGTCCTCTGTGCTTTGTTTTCCAAAAACAAAGCTGATTAAAAACAGAAACAAACAGAAAAGGTCCTTGAAGCAGGGGTTAAAAATATTAGTCTTAATTCCCCAAAACTAGTGTTAGTGGGGAGTGGCTTATTTTCTGGTGATTATCGATTTCATGGGATGAATAATGCCCATTATAGACAGACCACTCTGTATAAAGGATCCCAGAAGAATGTAAGATTTAGATCAATAGAGAGCAAAAGTGCAGAAAGGATTGCAATCCATCCATCCATTGACACTAATCTCCCTCTACTGATTCCCTGCCTTTTTGCTCCCAGATAAATAGGAAGCTTTCTGGCCAAGGCTTTATTTGTCTCTGATTCTTCAGATAAACTCTGATGTAGATTGTTGGGGAATCGTTTGGGATAACTCAGGTCTGGCTTGTATTTCCTGTGATTAGACAATCCATCCAAGGTTGGAAGGGGACAAGGACAGAACTCGAGGCTTTCATAATTGGGTAATTTGTTTACACCCTGGCATAGAGATTCAGCAGAGGCTCTTAAACAAAGAGCTCTAAGGGATATCAAAAGAAATCCAGTCTAATCCATTCATTTTGGTCATGAGGAAGAAAGATCCAGAGGTATTTAGTTACTTAGTGACATAAGTTGTAAGAGAGATTTCTAAGATACGAATCCAGTTCATGGTTCTATTTTTTAACTACCCATATGACTTTAGGCAAGTTACTTCACTTATGTGGTTTTCCACATCCTCATTGGAAAGTAAGCAGAATAAGTTAACTGGTCACTAATACCACTTCCAGTTCTAGATGTATGAGCTTCTCAGTCTTGTGATTTTAGTAGTAGGACTGCTCATTCATCTTTGGCATCCATCTATTACCTAAACAGACCCTCACATGTAGCTCTAAGAAGTGGTAGCATGCACAACAGTCACACCCTGGTAAAATTGATTTGGCAGATGGGCTTAACCAGGTTGAGAGTAACTGACAGGTCTCAAACCCATTGGTGAGTCAGGGGCATGTGTACCTTAAGCATGTTGTGAGAAAATAATTAATAATGAATTTCTTGGGGACCCAGAGGACCAGTTTCAATTTTCTCCCCCTTACTTCAGAGGGTTCAATTCTTAGGAGGAAGTTCTAATCTCATTCAGGGCCAGCCTAAGGGCTGGAGATAGAGATAGATTCTTTTGTCTAGTTAAATTGGCCTGATGAGATTAGAGCATACCTAAAGACTGGACTTCACTCTTTGCCCAAGGGTCTCTCCCATTAGGTCATTATATCATGATGTCATCTAGTAGAGCTCATTTTAATTTGTACAACCCTCAAGTCATGTCAACCAATGTAATTGAATGATGCTAGTCAATTAGCTTTGATCAGTGTATAGTGAACCACCTTTAACAAGAAAATAAAAGCTGAGAACACCAAGGATCCTGTTCATCACCATCTTGGATCAAACTCTTGGCTCAGGAAGGCTGTCAATTGGTAAGTGCTCTCCCCTTAGGACAGAGTAGGTATGGGAGGGATTCTGAAGTCTGCTTGAGGCCATGTGCTCTCTCTCTTTGAGAGACAACATGGCAGGACTTTTCTGCTTGTGTCAACTGCAGTTTAATATTTTACTAATATTTAATATTAATGAATAGGTATGGCACAAACAGTGCAATAGTCATTAGTATATAAATAACCATTATTATATAAATAGCAATATTGTAGAAAAATCAGCCTAGGCTCCATTCAAAAAAAACACGATGTGAAGACTTCTCCCAGAGGAATGTGTGGATGACAACAATTTGCTTCAATAGACATGAAAGTGGCTGAAACAAGTGCTATGGAACACTTAGAGCTTGGTCAGATATCTGAAGCATCAAAGTCATCAATTGCATCCTAGGCCATCACCAGTCTTCATGCCACTGAACTTTGTTGAGAGTGAGGCTGATAACATTGTACAACTCTGCCTCATGTAAATACATGAATCAATACCTCACCCCACCCTGATGTCATTGGTCCTCTTTAAGAACAAAAGACAAGCAAACAACAAAACAACAATGAAAACAGTTGTTGTAGTGGTGGTAGAAAAAACAACTAGCTAATATGGGAATTTTTCCATGACTACTCATGTATAACTTATTTTGAATTGCTTGAGTTCTTGTGGGTGGGAGGTAGGAATGGAGGGGGGAAGAGAAATTGGAATACAAAGTTTAAAAAAAGATGTTAAAATTTTGTTTTTACATATATTTTGGAAAATAATATTCTATTAAAAAAATAATGATAGCACTACTACTACTACTACTACTACTACTACTACTACTACTACTACCACTGCTGCTGCTGCTAGCAGTATTAGAATTACAATAACTATTTGCTAATATTTAGCATAATGCCAGACTAAATGAGTTTCCTTTTGCTAGTGATTCCTTGACTGCAACTATAGGGCTAGGTCTAAGGCATGCACTTCTGTTGGAGTTGGTTTAGTTAAATAATAGGTAAGGGAATTCCATATACTGTGGTAAAAAGTTTGCTGTCAGTCGGTTAGTTAATACGGAAAGACTCTAGTTTTTGAAGGACCACCCTTTCGGGGAGGAGACTGAGGGCCGTGCATGGGCTATGCACGCTAGCCCGGCTGCTAAGCACTCAGCTTCCGGGGTGCGAGCTTAAAAGGCAAGGAGAGAACGGAAGTGGGAGGTCTTTCCTGCTCTCCTGGTCCGAGGACTGTGACACACAGACAGATGCTGACTGGAGTTGGATGCGGCCTGGCTCACGTGGCTGTTAGCAGCACGTGCGTGATGCGGCTCTCCTCCCCAAAGGTGGCCTTGGGCTTTTGGTGAGTTTTATACGGAATATAGACTAAGCTTAGACTTAAGACTATTTGTTTTGTATTTCTACTTTCCTATCCCTCTAATAAACATCACCTGGTAACTACCACACAATAAAAGCTCTAACTAGAGATCAGAAGCTTCTTCCATTTACTAGTCTGGGAGATAAATTAAGGGAAAGGTTAAAGAGGGGAAATTAATGCTCTAGTATCCAATTTTAAATCTCACAATACCAATGCAGATATCACCTCATAACTTTTTATCTTGAATATTTTCCTAGAGCTTAGAGAGGTTATCTCTCCAGGGTTACACAGCCATTTATATATTTGAAACCAAAACAAATCTTCTTAACTTCAAGGCCAGCTCTTAAGACACTATCACACTCTGACTGCATTTCCCTCCTAGAATCTTTTCTTTCCCCCTTAAGTAAAGGTTTTGGGCCAGACTTGTAAATTCTCTGATAAGATGATTTCAAATGAGGTACCTTAGGACCTTCTCTATAACTTCTAGTATTAGGAAGTTGTCCAGAATATTGAGAGGTTAAATGACTTGAGTAGTCTCATACAGAAACTCTCCACCCTACTCACCCCTCAATTATTTCAAAGGAAGAACTTAACACTATTGTTTGGTTTCTGACAATGAAAAACATAGCTCATTATGAACTATTGACTAGCTGGCAATTGAGCTAAAACAAAGTCATCATCACTCAGACTCTGAAATGTAGTAGCTAAGATATAGGCTTTGGAGGAAAAAAAAGAAAACTCAAAAATCTATACTAAGATTAAGATAGACTGAGTTCCTCAGACATAGCTGTGTAACTCTGAGTAAGTCACTTAATCTCTCTGAATTGGTTTCTTGTCATTAATCTTTGAAGGTTGGTATCATGTCCACCATGAGACTTTTCTCCTCAAGAATGAATATCTGTATTCTTCACCCAGATTTTATGTGGCATATATTTTTCTCCTTCATATTTTGTGCATTTTGGTTTGGATATTCTTCACTTTTTTGACTGTTCTTTTGGAGGAGAGACAGACAGACAGAGACAGAGAGAGACAGAGAGACAATGACAGAGAGACACAGAGAGCAGAGAGACAGAGTTTCCATTTGACATATTGATAACCTTGTATGAATTAGTGTATGAATTGAGGCAAGCCTCATGTCCATCTTCCTTTAGTCCTCCTCCTCTGTCCTATTAATATCACTGAATATAATTCAGGATCAAGACTTTGACCTGAACTACCTGCTAGTTTAATGATTTGGTCACTCCTACCATGAGCTTTCAATCAAACTATACCAAATAATGAAGTCCTTATGGGTCTAAGTTACTTTCTATTTATGCTATTCTGGTCTCTTTCCTTTCTGTAATTTGTGATATTAACATCCCCTCATTTTCCTCAGGTATATGTGACCACTTCTCAATCTTCTTGTTCTATATCACAGCCAATATCTACAAGTGTTCCTTGTAATGCCATCCTACATCCTCTAACTTTCTTCCACTGTACCCTCATTAAATCCATCCTCTTTTATGGGTTTAACTATCATCTTCATGTATGAAACTCCCAAATATTTACATGTGGATCCAGCCTCTCACCGGAGCTTCACTCCTGAATCACCAATTGCCAATTGGGCCTTTGAATTAGATGTTCCAGAGACATCTTAAACTCAAAAAGATCAAAACTGAACTGATTATTTTTCCTGTGTCCCTCTCCCATCCCATAAACCCATTTCCCCATTTATACTAAAAGCACTCCTATCTTATTTTCTCACTTTTGTAACCTCACCACTTTTCACTTGTTCAGAAGGTTACCCAAATCTTGCCATTTCTCCTTTCACAATATCTCTTGCATATGTCTTTTCTCCATTTAAGCAGCTACTACTCTCTTCATTCAGGTATTTATTGTTTGCGTAGATTATTGTAGCACCCTTGGAATAGTCTCTTTACCTCATCTCTCACATAACAATGAATCTAACACATTATTTCTGATGCAATATATTTGAGTATTTGACCATACCTGATCGAATTCAGATTCTTATGTTTGCCTCTAATATAATTTATAAATTGCTATCTTGAGTTTTAACGCCCTACACAGCCTGAATGCACCCTATCTTTCTAATCTCATTTAGTATAACTCACCTTATTGTACTCTGTAATCTAGACAAATGCCCTTCTTTCTATTTCTCACACAAGATGATTCATCCCCTTTCTGTGACTTTGTACTGTTCAACTCAAATATCTGGAAGGCATGTGCTTAGTTCTTCTTCTTCTTCTTCTTCTTCTTCTTCTTCTTCTTCTTCTTCTGCTTCTGCTTCTGCTTCTGCTTCTGCTTCTGCTTCTGCTACTACTACTTCATAATAATAATAATTACCATTACTGCTACCACCACTACTACTGCTATTATGTGAGATACAATATACCTACAAATTAATGCTATTGACTTGATCACAAAACAGAAACTTTCAGTCTAACATTTATTGGTTTCTTCTGTCTCCCACTAATTATCTAGCCTTATTTGACATTACTTCCTTTTCTTAAAAAAAAATTATTGCATTACTTCCTTTATTTATTTTTTGTTCTATCCAAAGAAGACTCAACTTTTGGTCCTTACCTCATCCCATGTCTTCATTTGTGACAGGTCACAGTGCCCTGGAAAATGGCCTCAAGCCATGCACACACTAAGTCCCAAATTCTGATCTTCATTTGAGATTCATCTCAGGTGGTTCCACTTTTGTAAATGCCTCTGAAATCAATGAGTAATCAATGACTGACAAAGTCCTTGTCTTTCTTTAAGGCTCTATCATAGTATTCTGACTTTCCTGCTAATACCTGCTCCTTAAATATGAAATTTCATATTTAAATATTTTGTGGACATTTATATTTAACACTTATGCAACATATATATTTATATACTTGTTTCTCTCATTAGAATGTAAGCTCCTTTTAAGTAAGACTATTTTTATTCTTTGGTCTTTTCTCTTACTAACTAGGGCATGGTAGGAGCTTGGTAAATGCTTGATTTATTTATTATCTTCAAACCAATCACTACACAATGGGATGGAAGTCAAAAGTGACACAGAGTCTTTTTTTTTTTTTTTTGCTTGGGCAATGAGGGTTAAGTGACTTGCCCAGGATCTCACAGCCAGAGTCTGAGGTGACATTTGAACTCAGGTCTTCCCAACTTCAGGGCTGGTGCTCTATGCACTCTGCCACCTAACTGCCCCCATGCATACTCTGAAGTAGTATAGGAGGTAGCATATGTTCTGGGGAGATTTATACCTAGAAAATTATTCTATTAGTTCATTTGTACTACCGAAGTAGTGCATTCATTTTGTTTTTCTTCTTTCATAATGAATACATTTTAGGAGAGACAGTACTGAGTATAAAATCAAGAAGAATCTGGCTCCACAAATATTCCCCTGATCATTTCTGAGTGACTAGTGTTTCAGTTTGTGTATGATTCAGGCAGCTTCCTAGGACTTATTTATAATGTGATAACAATGATTGGAAGCAACAACGATATTATAAAGTGCCTTATTGTTTACAAATAACTTTACATAAATTTCCTTATTTGAGAATAAGAAGAAATTTATAGGGCAGATAAGGGGTTATGATCCCCAACATATTGCTGAGGAGGGTGAAGATGACTATAATGACATAATTTGCCATGGTCACAGAGCTTGTCAGGACCTGAGCCCAAATTCAAAGTCCACTAACCTAAAAACAAACAAACAAAAAACTATTTGGCATACTTAATATGATAATTGTTTGTTTTAATTAAGAAACTTTCCAAAAATGATCTTTTTAGTTCATATATATATTTGAGGTCAGGCATGTGAAATGCATATTCTAAAAAAAAAAAAACAGGTGAATTTTGTTTGCCAAATATACTTTTGTTATTGAAGAAAACTTTAGTTTTAATTCTACATGAGACAATTACCAGCCATCTGACCCTAGGCAAGTCACTCAATATATCATATTATCAATTCCATCATTTGCCAAATTGAAATAATAGAACTTTGACCTCACAGAATTGTAGAAATTAAAATGAGACAAAGCATGCAAAATTATGGTAATATTTTAGTATTATTTATATATGTCATGTTGGTATTGTATCATTATTTTTGATGTCATGAAGAAAGAAATAGTTGTGGGATAGGTAACAATGTTGCTGTCCTTTGGAGTTAAATATTCTGTGGACTCTTGTGTCAATGGATAAAATGACATTTTTGTAATTGAATGAAAGTTTTAAGACATAAACTCATGCTCTGTAGTCTCCATAAATACATCTTAATAGAATTCAAACAATGGATAGGAGAGTTTCTCCATCATCCTATACCTCTGTGGTTTTGATTTCTTCCAATTCTCTGTATATTAAAACCACACATAAGTATTTTGGGGAATATGAGTATGAAGAATGGTGGGATATATTAAAATTATTGTTTTAAATTTTTTTTCATTCATAGATTTTATATTTATGTGTCTCTGAATAGTAGTTTTGCCTATGATGAGGCTCTGGGATCAGTAGACATGATTTGTTTAATTCTCAAGCATATTTGAAGGCTCTGCCACTGTGGTGTGAGAATTTGTTATCTGTTAGTTCATTAATGATAACAATGTTATCATCACTACAATTAATTTCATTATTATTATTAACTCGTCATTCTTTTAATGGATTTGGATAGAATGGGTCATCATTATCATCATCATTATTATTAATCAAATCTCTTTCACTTGCCAAAGCCACATTGCTCACCTCCATAAACTAGTTGTAACAATATGAATTCTCTGTATCATCTTACAAATAATTGTGATCATTGAAGGACCAGAGTATAGCGCAATTTTCATAACCCAGTAGAATTCACTTTTGGAAAACTCAGATATGGAGACATTTCATTTCCAGTCAAATAGACCATGACATTGTGCTAATAGGGTGCCTTTTCCCACTTGCTATATCACTGCTGTGTGAACAAAAATGCCTTCTGAAGACGGAAGTACCATGCTATTAGCAAATCATCACATGTTAGATCCAAGAGAAACTCATTTTGTTTATCATATTGTCAGCTGAAATTCCTTTCATCTCATTCCATTGTTATCATTTAGCCTTTCAACCATCAACAGCAAATCGAGCCTTGACAATTCTCTCCTATAAAACAAAACACAGATAAATTCATGCCTGATAACATCTTAGATGACTGCCATCCCTCTCTGCCCCAGCAAATAGACCAATAACCACTGAACATTTTGGTGTCTAATGAAAATTCTTTTGATAATAAGAGTTTCATTTTAAATGGTGACTTGTCCCTTGAGGAATTTCAAGTCCTTGAATAAATTATCTCTTCTGTTTTTTCAGGAGATTTCTGAGAGATACAGATGGAGAAGAAAGAGGGGCTCAGACAGTGTTTAGTCATTACTCCCAACAGAACAGAAATGGCAAGTCTTAGAATACAATACAGTCTTTGCTTTTGTTTTCTTCTTGTTTTCAAGCTTCTAAACATATGAGAAATAGTACTGTTTCAGGAGATCTCCTTGGGAAACTGTATTGCCAATAGATAATTTGTTTATTTATTTTGGGGTGTGAGGCCTCCCTGGAATAAGGAAATTCTAAAATGGAAATGCTTTTCACCAATACCCAATATCTCTAATTTATAGACTTATAGATTTTCCACAGAGCTCTGAGAGATGACTTCTTTCACAAAACTAGTGTATTTAGGATGGTTTGTTTTACTAACTTGGAAGCAAACTTTCTATCTGCTTCACCACACTAGATTTAAGCATAAAATGTATCACAATACTGTAGGGATGCAGTGGGACCCCAAGAAACCTAAAGGTCCTAAGCCACAAGACCAAGAGAAAAACACTTCTGTCTCCCACCTCAGGCATAAGTTGTGGCAAAACATGACCCTGGTTTGCTGATAAGCAATACCAAGGTCTTCAAAATGATATGCAGGATATGGATGGATGCTGCATATCCTATATCCTACTGATACCCCATTATTCAAAGATCCCCTAGTTATCTTGCCCTTCCCCTGGTTTGCATTTGCTCTTGCTTTGTAATCTTCTCCCTTTTGTTTTGCAAACATACAAAAGATCAGGTTCTTTCTCACTCAGGTAAGACAGTTTTCCATAGTGCTTTGCCTCCCAGTCATATATTCCCCTCTCCTAATAAATCTCCTTTTTATTTTACAAGATTGAGATGAGCCTCCAATTCTTTAGGTGAGCTATCCCCAGATCCAGGTCACAATGACCCCTGGCCCCCAACAATATGTATAATGAAAGAAAGTCACAATAACCTTAATTGCACACACACACACACACACACACACATATAGGTATGCATATATACCTATATATGTATATATCTAGCTATATACACACAAATATATATACAAAAATAATTTTCATTATTATATTTGTTGTTGCTGCTGAAATAAATTTCCTTCATGTTTCATTCCATATCTAAGATTCTATTAAATCAGTCATATTTTCATAACATCCTATAGGCCATGTAATATAGAGTGGAAATGGCATAGGACTTAGAACTTGAAATAAAAAAAGCTAGAAACACCCAGATGAAGCCTTCCCAATGGCCTAGGGAAGGGAGTTCTTGCCATATTAAGATTGTTGAATATTAAAATATAGTTTTTAAATCTGCCTGTCTCCTACAACAGATCAGAGAAATAATATTTAATCTCTCCTACAAAATTAATATACAGATCAGAGAAATTATATCTTATAATATCTCCTACAAAACCAGATCAAAGAACATGATGCCTATCCTCCTACGAAATAGATCAGAGACACAGAGAAAAACATAATATCAATTTAATATTTTGTCCCAAGAAGAAAGATACAACATATTCTATAAGTTGCTAAAATTCTAGCTAGTCTGTCTAAAATATCTAATGAGTGGTCGCCAATAAATTATAAGCTTTAGCAAGAGTATTTAAGTGTTTAAGTATTTATTAGAGAGCATTAGGATCAGAGAGAAAGCTAAAAAACTATTTCTAAGAGACCCCATCATCCGACATGCCATGGCAAGGTCAGCAACAAAAAGGATCCAATGCTTCCTCCATCCTCCCAGAAGCCTCCTGTGAAACTGGGAACATTCCCCATCCACATGCACACACAGTTCCAAGCTAATTTGCTGGTAGCTTTGATTGACAGTACCCACGAGCAAACATCACTTCCTGACACCAAGGAAAGGCACCTGGCTTGCCCTCAGAGGCCTTCTCCTCATGATGGAGCTTTCCTACAGTAACCCTCCAGCAGGTGGTGTCATTCCAATCATTCCAATACATTCCCTCCTAAGAGGGAAGCTTAAAATTCTCTTCTTTCTAATGGTTTTTAAGGTTTCTTGGCCTACAGGTTACAGAATAACTTCATTGGCATGATACAGATCAACCCATTACAAATGTAAATCAGCTAAACAATACAAATCCTTTTTAACAGCTTAACTTAAAGCAGGTGCTAAATGAATAGATAGGTGGAAACAGCAACAGGTGTTATCAGAGACAAGGAGGTCTAGTGAATGGGAATTTCAAAGGGGCATTTGAGTTTCATTATTCTCTTGGGGAAAGTAAATAGGGACTGTCTGGTTCACTTTGAAGTCTTTGAGCAAAGGGCATTTTGCTCCTATTAATGCAGGGTCCCATAAAAAATACTTTGCACAATAAGGTATCTCCATCAATTCCAGATTATCCATATATTAATATTAACAAGATCATTCAAAATAACTTGAAATAGTTAACCCAAAGGAGACTGAAGGAAGGGAGATATGGTAGTTGTATTCAAGTAATACAATTTGTATGATCTTGGGCAAATTGCTTATTTCTCTGGACTTTAGTTTCTTCATCTGCAAATCAAGAGTTAGCTGGATGACTTCTAAGGGCTCTTTTAGATTTAAATCAGTGATACTTTATCTTAGTATTGGAATCAAATGGGTCATGCATGTGCCATAATTTAGCCTTAGGCATTGTAAGTAAATGAAGGAGAAAATGCATCACGTTTCCCTTAAATCAGTCCCTGTTAATGTTATCCTCCTATATCTATCTATTGAATGTATCTTAAATTTGGTAGTAACAAGAGAAGCTCCAAGATTCTGGGCAGATTTGGACAGAGGAGGAAAGTAGGACACTGTTGAAAACTTAACATTATGTAATTCATCTGTACAGACATGGACAAAGATTGATTGAGTGATGTAAGGTCCTCTCCCAGTTGGATTTTGCCAATACACAACATAGTTGACATGGGAATATTGCAACCTGTCCTCCTAGGTGAGAAATATGGTAATCCCTTCTATTTGCAAAAATAAATGAATAAATAAACAAAAAATACACAAATGAATGAATAGATAGATAGATAGATAGATAGATAGATTATGATGTGTTAAATGAACTGATGCATAGCAGAGAGACCTAACCAACTGAAGGCTAGAGTTAGAGTCCCTTCTGTCATTTTATAGCTGTGTGACCATGAGCAATTCCCTTAAGCTCTCTGAGACTCACTTCTATCAACTGAAAAATTGGGTTGCTAATAGCAGTGGAGAGGCGGTGTGGCTTGTAGCAAATAGCAAGCTGCCATTAGAGCAAAAGAAATTGGGCTTCAGATTCTACCTATGACATACACTGGCAGTGTATTCCTGAACAATTTACTTCAATACTTTGTGCCTAACATTCATGTTCTGTAACATAAAGGGGTTTGCAATATACAAGGTCTCTCCTGATTCTAAAAACCTGTGTTTTAATCAATAGTCTGTTTAAATTTTCAGTGCTCCAAGTAGCTATCAAAGATCATATGCAGAAGGCAGCTATGGATACAGTGCTGGTCCTAGAGTCAGGAAGACATATTCAAATGTAGACTCAGTTACTTACTAGCTGTTTGTTCCCAGGAAAGTCACTTAGCGTCTATTTGTTTTCTCATCTGTAACATAGGCATACGTCTAGCACCTACCTCCCAGAATTTTTGTGAAGAGAAAATGAGATAATATTTGTAAAGTGCTCAGCAAAGTACCTGACTTATAGTATTTGTGATATGTGTGAGCTACTATTATGAGCATCAGCAAATATTTGGCATAACTGGTAACAGAGAGCAAATGTCCACACGTGGGAGTTTTTATTTCAATAAAATTATAGATCCAGTCCATTTTGCTATCCTGATTATGCTGGTACCTGCTTCATAGTATTCTTCAGAACATCACATGATAGAATAAATGTAAGATGTCTTATAAAGGTTGTGGTAACTAGCTAAGAGAGTGCTATCAAACTCAAACAGAAACAGAGGCCAATACAAAAAGATTTACTGAAGGACACATTGGCTTCGAAAATTACATGTTAACATTTCTGATGTTCAATTGTAGTCATATTTTTGTTAAATACGTCCTAATTGTATTTTTATCTGGTTCAGGCCAATGCTATGGGATACAATAAAACTGGGGGCCTGGTAGTTGACACCTATTATTATTATTATTATTATTATTATTATTATTATTATTATTATTATTATTTCAGGGTAATGAGTGTTAAGTGACTTGCCAAGGGTCATACAGCTAGTAAGTGTCAAGTGACTAAGGCCAGATTTAAACTCAGGTCCTCCTGAATCCAAGGCCGGTGTTTTATCCACTGTGCAACCTAGCTGCCTCCAAACCTTCTGCTTCTGAGACTCAAGGTAGATATGGATTTTGATGTGGATTTGACACTGTATATTTCCACAAAGGAATCATGCATTTGCTGATGAATTGAATGACTAAATCTAATCAATTCCTTTGATTCTAAACCTCCTCTAGTGCCTATGAAGTGGATCCTGGAATCTTGAGGGCCATAGTATAATAACACCTATGACTGGTCTTGTCTAGTCCTGCTAATCAGCTATGTTTTTCATTTAGGGGCTAATTTTGCTAAATGCTCATCACTAGAATACTAAGCACAAAGTCATGAATTCTATTTGTTTTTGTCAACTCAGGAAGTTGAGCAGAGGTAGTCACATTAATGGACAGAGGAACAACTCACAGGAATATATAAGTTCTATGGAGGCAGAAATTATTTCAGTCTTTGAATCCCCAGAAAATAGCATGATATCTTGTATGTAATAAGCACTTGAAAAGTAATCAAGTGAATAAACAAATGAATGAATGAATGAATGAATGAATGAATGAATGAGTAAACCTAACTGTTTACTCATGATGCACTGCAGCTACAAATAGAAAAGCAATAATTAACATGCTTGGTAAATTGACATGTTGAGCAATTAAATAATTGCTTTTGATGTAGTGTAATATTAAGTATAATTTTTTTTTTAAAGAAAAAAAGTGACAATAGCTAGAAATTATTGTTGCATTGGAGAGTATTCAGAGGTAATTGACCATATGCCTGACATAAAGGGACTTATGAAAGAAGCAGGAATATTTAGCCTGGAAAAGAGATATTTGAAGGAGAAATGAGAGCTGTTTTCTAGTATTGGAGGATTGCCACATGAAAGAAGAATTCAGTTTGGTCAATGACCTCACAGGGCTGAATTTGAACATTAAATGCAAGTTACAAAAAAGCAGAGTTAGGCTGGAAAGAAGGCAAAAACAAAACAAAGGACAGTCTTTCCTAACAATTCAAACTATCTAAAGTTTAAATGGGCTGCTTTCCTGTCACTTGAAGTCATCAGGCAATCACTAGATGACCCCATCTCAGAAGACTTGTAAAGGAAAGACAATTTTTGGATATGTGGTGTATCATGTGGTCACTTACGTTCTTTCTGGTTCTCAGATTTTATAATTGATTCGGAGTCTATTGTAAGCAGTTGATAGTGACTTGAAGCCATATTTGGAGTCAGAGAAAATGGTTTCTAATCCTTGGTTATGCCAAATACCATCTCTATAAGTTTAGGCAAATTATTTTGCCTCTGTGGGTCTCAGTTTTTTCATCTGTAGGATTTTTGGACTGTTTTCTTCTAGCTCTAAATCTATACTCTGTATAGAACTACAGAATACATTCTTTGCTTGGAAATTTACCCAGAATGGCCAACCTGAGTGAAATGCCCTTAATCATGACGGAAATTTTCTTCAATTGAATTGAATTCAAATGATATGCATCTGCTTCTTTATGGTCCCAAGAGAACAAAACAGAGCATTTTTGCAGTTCTTTTTCTCTCTGAAACTTTCTGAGGCAAAATTAATCTGGAGGAAGGTTGGGAGCTGGTCAGTTTACCTAGGATTGACATATACTCAGGAGGGCATAACTCCCCTCTGCCCATGGCCACCAAGCTGAGAGCATATTTGAGGCTTTCTCTATCCCCAGTATCTAACTATAGAGAGAACAATGGAGGCAGCCAGGCATCTTATGGAACACTGGAGACTGACTGCCCAGTATCCCTTTAGGGAAGGTCAATATCCAGATGCCTGGAGCAGAGCAGACATAACAGCATGTCATGTAAATATAAATTGACTTTTTGCAGTAGGCAAGCCACTGTATTTGCCGATTCATAATGAGGGTGCTTAAAACATCACTGTTTATCCCCCAGAGTCTCATTATAGTAAATATCCAAGCCTTAAACCACCTGCCTTTGGGCACTCTCAATAGAAAGGGAATCAGATTCATTTTCCATTTTGACAAATTGGCATTAAGTACAACTTCATCTGAAAATAGGCTAGATAATTAGTGTCTCTGATTATATAGGGAGAAGCAGAGAGGGCATTAGGATACATTTGAAATAGGGCCTTTCAAGTGAAGCACATAACAAGAGAGAAAAAAGCAAAAATCAAAGACACCTGTGAAAATAGCAAGGGCTGTGAGACCAGTGGGATTTCATGCAATTACCTCATTCAAACTGTAAGGGAGTTAAGAAAAGGGAAATACCAGAGTCTACACTGCATCACCATCTCCAATTGGGGGAGAATATGGAAAGGAAATTTCAAATTCTAAGTCCATCATCATGTTGGAAACGTAGTCTTGAGTGTCATGGATCTAGCTTTGCTTAATTTATCTGAATTCCAAGTTACTACATCTTATCAGCTATAAAATAGCCATTTGGGGAAAACAAAATGAATACAAACTTGGATAAGTCCCCAAATCAAAAGTTTGTGGTAAACCTAATTCCATTTTCATTATTACACCATGAAACATGCATATATTTGGAGTATAAAGGCTCTGAGACAAAATCCTGGCTTTCAATATGTACTTACTCTGGGGAAGCTAGGTGACACAGTGGATAAAGCACTGGCCCTGGATTCAGGAGGACCTGAGTTCAATCTAGCCTCAGACACTTGACACTTACTAGCTGTGTGACCCTGGGCAAGTCACTTAACCCTCATTGCCTGCAAAAAAACCCAAAAAAACAAAAAAGAAAAAAAAATGGACTTACTCTGTCGCTAGGAATAGAGCTCTTTGCTGATTTGACCCTCTTCTTCTGGAAAATGATCCTATGGAGAGTTTGATACCCATTTCCTTGGGTTGTTTTGAGAAATATCCTTTACAAACTTAAACTGCTACAAAAGGGGGGCTGTTGTTGCTATTGCCAGTGATGTAGTGCATACAGTGTGTGATCTGGAGTCAGGAACACCTGAGTCCAAATCTGGAGGAATAAATGTTGCATTCTCTTCACAGTACCTGGCTCATAGTAAGTGCCATATAAATGTTGTAAGTATTTTTATTCAAATATTACTTGAAGGTGATAAACAGTATGGTACTTTGTAGCTAAAACAGCTCTAGTCACATGTTCTTATGATAGTCTGTATTACAGTCTCCTCATTCCAATCTCCCTGCCACTGTGTTCTATATTCTTGGGTGCTGGGCAGTGTCAGAACCTCAGATTTTATTAGGCAAGAGCCTTATTTCATCCTATGCCAGAGTCAAATTGGTGTCTGCGCCCGTATGGAAATGGTCCTGAGGTCCCCTCATAACTCAACAAGCTAAGCAACACTTTGGAAGGTGAGAGAAGGCACATGGCTAGGATGCAGATGTGAAGAATACTTGTATCATGGTCGATTATGTGCATATCTTTCCTAGATGAGCAGTGCAAAAAAGTGGAAAGAACACTGGATTTGAAGTCAGAGGATCTGGGCTCAAAACCCAGGTGTGCTGCTCACTTTCTTGGTAACCCTAGATTTCACTTTTTCATGTAGGCTCAGGTGCCTCATTTGTAAAAATGTGGCATTTGGATTAGATGACCTCTGATGCCCCTTAAATTTCTAAATCTATGAACATAATGTTCAGATATGCTTCATTTACCGAAAAGGACATTTAGTCTTGGTGAAATGAGGTGGGGGGAGGAACAATTTCTTTATAATAAGAGCTATACAATAACAGAAAGTAAACACAACTTGTCCTGTCCCACTGGGCATCTTTAGATGTAAGTCGCTAAAAGTCTAGCAATACTATCTAAAATCTAATGAGTGGTTGCCAATAAATTATAAGCTTTAGCAAGAGTTTTTAAGTGTTTAAATATTTATTAAAGAGCATTAGGATCAGAGAGAAAGGTAAAAAATGTAACTATTTCTGAGAGACCCCATAACCTGACCTGCCATGGCGAGGTCAGGAACTAAAAGAGGAAGAAGCCCTCTGCCAGCACCTACTTCCTACTTAGTGTTCTCCTCTCAGACATGGGAGGCTCCTCAAGTTGATTGGCTGGTAGCTTCGATAAACAGTACCCAGGAGCAAACGTCACTTCCTGACATCAAGGAACTGAGCACATGGCTTGCCCTCAGACATCTTCTCATGGCAGAGCTTTCCTACAGTAGCTCTCCAGCAGGTGGCATCATTCCAATTGTTACACAGTTATGGGCTCAATGTCCATTTGTGGCATATGTTAGGTGAGGTATATGAGGTGTTCAGGGAGGACTAGCACCTCTGGTGTGAGGGCTTGCTAAGCTCTTTTTAGGGTTGCTCATCCACCTTTGGAAGCCACTTCTAAACCAACTCTCATCTGGTAGCACAATGAAGCTGTAGTATGTGCAGCAGTCATACCCCAGTAATTCCATCTTGGTAGATAGAGATGGGCTAAAACAGATAGAGAGTAATGGAAAGATATCAAACCTATTGATGAGTGAGGTAAATGTCCTCCCCAAATGGGGAGATGAGAACAGTTTGTTCCCAGGACCATGACCATCACTGAAGCAGATGCTGTGAAACACTTAGAGCTTGGTCAGACTTTGAAGACACCAAGGTCATCTCCTAGTCAGTCATCTTGACTTTTAACATGGCACTAGACTTCAATGACTAGAATAGAGAATGAGCCTGATGACTTTGTGCAGCTCTTCCTCACTTAAATCTAATTAATGTGTGAGTCAAAACATCATCCCATGATACATTGGTCCTCTTCTAAATGAAAGACAAATGGCAATATGTTAGGTAGGATCATTTTTAGGGACATATTGGCCTAGATGTCTTTTATTCCGACTTCAAAGCTGAGGGATTTTGTGATTTTACAATTATTGTGATGCATCATTGAAAGCTGTCTGGAGAGAATCCCTGGGAAACCAGGTACTGCAAACACTCAATCTCTTGTGTCACGAGTGCCTGAAATGGCAATTTTCTGATAAACACTTAGTTTATTGAGCTCAGAGGGCCCTCCCTTGTCATCAAAATCAGGAATTTGTAGAGTGTTTCCTGTTATCCAGGTGCCACTTCTGTCCTCAGAACATTTAGGTGTAGCAACTCTTTTGCATGGGATTTGGACCCTCTTGCCTGACCAGGTGACCCAATGCAGCCCCAAATCTGGGCATTTCTTTCCCCTACCTTGGACTGTCATGATCATGATTTTGTCAGACTCATGATTGCTAAATTAGTCAATCTTGTTGTCAGGCTACTACCAATGATTTCTGACAGAGATAGCTAGGAACATTTGGGGGGGGGTATGACACAAATCTTAAGTAGATGGAGTTATTTTGAGTGTTCTTTACTCCCCTTTAAATCTAACCTAGAAACTTTCTTCAATAAAGTGCTCTGACCTATGTGATATACAGCATGGCAAGGTGGCAAGTTCTGACTTTAGAATCAGGAAAACTTTGTTACAAGTGTAAACTGCGATGAATACTGTGTGACAATGAAAAAGTCAGTTATTTTCCCAGTGCCTCTGGTCAGTCTCTTTGAAATGAAGTTACAGATGAGGCACTCATCATCATAAATAGATAATTGAACCAGTAGTTTCCTGTATCAATGAAATCAAGGGGAATCTTCCAAATTAAAAGAAGGCAAAAAGTAAGTACATAAATATGTCATACCATTAATGAATAATATTTCTTACATTATTTCTTCAAGGTATTTGATTTCTTATGGGTAACAACATAAATAGTCTATGGGAAGGAAGAAATCTTGAAAAGGCTCAAAGATGAAAAATATTAACATTAGATCAAAAGGAAAATAATTGACTTATTTAAAGCGGCATGGAATGGAAAGGGTACAAGATTTAGTGTCAGGAGAGACCCTAGGTTTGAAATATAATATAGTCCTTTATTATCTATATATCCTTGGGCAAAATTTGACAGTCAACAAGCATTGATTAACTACTTACTGTAGTAGCAGCCTGGTAGGCCTGGGTCCAGTTAGGGATGCCCTGAGGGGGACACTATGACCATGGAGAAATATGGTTGATCAGTTTGCTGGGGTCAGGTAGAGATGACTCTTTCCTTGAAGAAGTAAAGTAGTTGATTAACCAGAGAGTGGTTGGTTAAATAGATAATAAAACAGACATGTCAGGGACACCCAGAAAGCTGGGTGCTTTGAATTTAGAGCAATGAGCTTAGCTGGGAGGCAGTTGTGTTTGCTATGTGAATAGGACAAGGTAGTGACAATAATCTCAAGTTAGAAGTATGGAATTTTGATTCTTCATATATCCAAATAGCTAACATCATCATTTTCAAACTGCTGTAACTTTTCAGTCTTAAGTCTCTTCCCCTACCCCCTTCTCACCTCTATAAAACTATCACCTTCTCCTTTGTTTGGGGAGTTGAAGACAGACTTCTCCCAGCCATACCTCCTTGTGCTGACTGATTAAGGAGCATGCCATAAACCTGTGTGGATCTTGTGGGTGAGTAATTCTTTGAAAGAGGAATATTTTCTAAACCAATTTCTTGGTAACATTACTATGTCTCCTTAATTCTCTAAGGGTATCTCTAAAGTGGAAACAGTAGTAATTGACAGAAAAGACATGCTAATTCTACAGAATTTTGAGAAGCAAATGATTTATTTGTAAATTTGAGATAGGATTGATTTCTATGAGATGATAAACAATGGCGGGATATGATCCCAACTCTTGTTTAGATTTTTGTTGATATCACAGTATATTTCATGTACCTTCCCTTTTTAATTAGTATTTTCAATTTCAGTAATATTTACAAAATTTAATATTCATCTTCTCATTTGAACTTCTCTACCACACTGTCAGGTTACATATTACTAATACGATTATCTTAGTGTAAAAGATCATAATAATAGTTTATATTTATGTTAGGTTTTAAGGTATGCAAAGCATTTTTACTCATTGAATACTTAAAATAACCTGGTGATTTATTTGCTATTATTTTCCCCATTTAATAGATGATTAACCTGAGGCTTAGAGAGATTAAGTGGTTTTCTAAGGCTCTCTCTGCAAGTAATTAACCAAAGTTGGGAAGGATCCCATTATTTTTCTCATTTCAAATCTAGTGATCTGCCTATTTTACATGCTCCCTCTATAGATTCTGCCTTTTTAAATGGGAAAACCAGGGCTTACCGAAGTTAACTGACCTACCTCACAGCAGTGTGATTAGGTCAAGTGGGATATTATATGGAAAGTGCTGTAACAAACCATCAAGTGCCAAAGCTATGTGAATAAATGGTTATCATCATCTACATTCCACTTAACTCCGGCAAGGATTTCCCTGGGACTTTAAATGAGGAATTTCTTCAGAAAATAGGAGCCAAGACAGATAAGAAAATACAAAGTGTAATGGTGCCCACTTTCAGAGCCTGGACCTTCTATATTAGGAGTTTAATAGTCCCCATACATTTCAGGATGACAATAATGGTGGTGGTGGTGGTGGTGATGATAATGATGATGGAGGAGGAGGGGAAGAGGAGAAGGAGGAGGAACCTGGCCTGTTGTTTCTTCAGGATGAAGGATTTTTAGTAAGGAACAACTTCTCCCATGTATACCAACAATTTGATATGACTCTTCTTGACTCCCGGGAGACTGCTCCATTCTGCATACTGTGTTCTTCTCTCCCTAGCTTAACATTTAAGTAAAAAACACAAAACAAAACAAAACAAAACACAGAACTGAGGTGAAGGAACCATTTATATCAATAAAATATGTCAGATGTTTCTGTATGTTTTATTACGTTGTTTCAGAAGCAGAAAGACATTTAAAAGTAGTTTGAATCCTCTGCTCCTTCAAGCACATAAATTTAAAAAAATAGTTAACTTAGAGGCATGGAGTAGGTTTAATAATAAAAAGAAAGCTGAAGTGTCCTCAGGAAAAAGCCGACTAAGCTTTAAGAACATTCCAGTGGCACTTGATAAAAAAAAAATAAAATCTTGCCCAGCTTCAAGCATAACCATGAGCATCTTGTATTCATGATGGGTGAAATCCAAGTACTTATGAAAAACCCTCCAGTTCGCAGCAGTCAGGATGGAGAGGATGCAAGAAAAAGGTCTGCTTCTTTTAGTCTGACACTTTCAGACTCAGCATTGAACACACATGGAAACAAAATGTGGTCCTTTTTTAATCCCTCAGATGAGCAAAGGGCTGAAGGTGGAAAGGAAAGTGTGTTCATGCATATTTCTTCTCATATTATAATATATTTAATTATGTTGCAAAAATAAAATACAACTAGTCTTACTCTGTTGACTATTAAAAATGCAAAAAAATATATTCATAAAGACAAAATGTTGAATTAATGTCTATAGTCAGAAACGTGTCTCCCATGTAAATAACAAAATAATACTAAAATTGTTATAAATGTAAAAAATGTATTTTTTCAGTGACATTCTGATTATTAATGTCAGCTGAGGCTTAAAACCAACATCATGATATGTAACACAGTGCTTTACAATTGGAAATTGCAGGATATCGATTTATATAATATGAACACTACCATAAAAAATGATCAATGCAATCACCTATCATGGTTATAGAAGACCAATAATGAAGTACGCTATACAATTCTTGAGATAAAGATGAAGGAGCCAGGTTATAGAATGAGATGCGTGTGTGGGTATATGTGTGTATGTGTGTGTGTGTGTGTGTGCTTCAGGGTAGAAAAGAAAGTGTGTGTGTGTGTGTATGTGTGTATGTGTGTGCTTGAATATATATACATACATTTCATTCTAATGAAAAAAAGTATTTTAAATATAAAATCTCATTTTTCTTTATAATAACCATGTGAAGTAGGTGTTACTTATATACCTCTTTTACATGTTAGGAAACTGAGTTTTAAGGAAGCTAAGAAACTCAACCAGAATTTAACAAAAAACAAACAAACAAAAACAATCATTATTTAATGTCTGAGGAAAGATTCAAACATGTAATTTTGGCTCTGTATTCACTTTTTAAAAGCAAAAATCAAAATTAGCATATAAATAGATTTAAAAAGACTAAAAAAAAGATATCTCCTGTTGAAGGTAATAACATAATCCTGCCTTATAAATACTTGAAAATGGACAATGGATGGCAGAAATGTGGATGAAACTGATTATAATAATGCCAAATAGAAGTTAAGCTAACCTATATTGCTTTCTGAAATAAGCAGACCAAAGAGACATCAGCAAACTCTGGATTTACTTATGAGGCAGAGAAAGATGATATTTGAAAGTAACCATCTTTAATTATGTAAATATATTTGCAAAATATTACAAAGGAGGTTCATAGAAAACTATGACCACTCTCATATTATAATAGAGAGGAACAGTGAAGGATAAAATCATTTTCAAGAAAATTTGGCAAGAAATCCAACTAACTAAAACAATCACACAACATCTAAGAGTGAACATGGAAAGAACACAATAAACAATGGAACAAAATATGTGGGAGGAATTTCTGGTAAAAGTTTTATAACAAGCTCTTTTCATGATCAAGAAAAACAGAGTCAACACCATTGGGCACTTACATCACAATCTCAGATGTTCTTAGATTTGATAGAAGAGATACTGAAGCAAAAAGAGCTAGTGCATAGTGAATTTGGAAAATTAATAAAAAAGATATTGTTCATGCAGGTGACACACTTATAAGGTAATGGGATCGCTGAATCATATTATGTGTTTAAAGAAGGGGAAATTGCCAAGGATGTGAACTTTATAAGTCATGTATTTATTTATTTGGAAGCAAATGAATGGATAACCAAATCAGTAAAAAAATAAAAGAATGGATAGTTAAGCAAAAAACAGAAAGGAAGAAAAAAATAAAAGAATGATAGGAAGAAAGGAAATATGGAAAGAGGGAGTGAGGCAAAAAGGGAAGGCAGAAGGTAGGGAAGGAAGAAAGGAATGGAGAGAGGGATTTAGGAAGAAAAAAAGAAGAAAGAAAGAGGGAAGAGATGTTAGCAAACACTTGTGTTGCCTAACATTGCATCTAAATGTAGCTCAAGTGATACGTGGAACTAGAGGATATAAACTATCTGAAGCATTAACCACAATAATGTAGAAAATCAAGTAAAGAGGCCAATTTGCAATTAGATCTCTTTTGGAAGGTGTGGGCTGCCAGGCCATTCCATTTGCAGATGATGTTATGCTCCAAACCATTGCAGAGCCTCTTGCGATTGAGCATTAGAAACCCAAAAGTATTTGTCTTGGCCATAACACAATAAAACACACACATACACACACACGCACACAAGGAAACAAACAAATGAGATGATGAAGAATGTCTATCGTACAAAACTGTGACATGTATTTGAATGGACACCTCATAGGTTGTGTCCATAAGGATCAATATCTGGGAGAAATAATACAAAACAACAATAATTTAGGTCCAAAATAAAACAGTATAACCCATTATATTGTCATTAGAAATCAAAGCTCTTTGAGTAAACTGCAATTTATCTGAGGAGCAAAGGTTCATCTTCTCAAAATAAATATAGTACCTGTATTGTATGGTTTTGAGACATGCAACACAAAGCTTTCTGAGGAATGGAAAAGGACTATCACATCAAGGGTAAAGATACCATACAAGGTGAGTGTGAACATAACATAAAATATATAAATAATGATAAACTACAAGGACGAATAGGAATAAGTGATATCATCCAATAAATCAATGATAGAAAGCACATAGGTTACTTACATCTTAAAGATAGGTGATGATAGATGGGTTGTTCCATTTTTCAACTGTTGATCTCTCAATATGGAAAGAAAGTGAAGACAGTCTACTGCATATTGCATGGATTCCCTGGGGTGAACTCATGAGAAGAGAGAAAAAAACAAGAAGAGGACAAACAAGCATACATGAGTAGTGAGATGATTTATCATCATCACCATCACCATTATTATTATTATTATTATTATTAGGAATATTAAAATTATGAGCTCACAGATCCCTTTGGTTTAAATAACTCACATGTGCCTGGTGTAGCTGTCTGCCTAAGTCATGGAGCAGTGCTAAGCTAAGTGGATAAAAAAATCCTAATGTCGAGAATATGGAATTGGTTTAAAAAAGGATGATCATATTAAACAGTAAACACTGAATACCTCCTGTATTTTTCTGTGTCTCTCAGAAACTGGTACTTAGAACAATCTATTTAAGTGAATTTTTTGAAATCAACTGACCAACTGGCATTTATTACTTACTTTCTATGAGCTAGACATTCTGTTAGTTATTGGATATAAAATGATGCAGTGGATAGAACACCTTGTCTGAAGTCAAGAGGACCTGAGTTCAAACCCATCCTCAGATACTTTCTAGATATGTGACCCAGGACAAATCCCTTAACCCTGTTTTCCTCAGTTTGCTCATCTGCAAAATGAGCTGGAGAAGAAAATAGCAAACCACTCTGGTATCTTTGTCAAGAAAAACCCCAGATGGGGTCATGAAGAGTTGGACATAACTAAGGCAGATGAATAACAACAAAAGCAACAACATTTAAAAAGTGAAATATTCCTTCCTCTCAAGGAGCTAACATTCTACATATTGGTTATGTTCGTAGGAAATCATGGATTACCTGGATTTGTTGGAGGTACCTTATTATCCAAATGGATTTTATGAGACCCTGGAAAATGCCATTTGGCTAAAACTTCATTCTGAACCCAGATAGCTAGCAGCTAAGTTCCTATTTACTAACTTCTCTCCCTAAGAGAGTAAACATATCAAAATGCCCCTTTTGACTGAACTTCAACTAGTGAGTCCCAATTCACTATTTTCTTTCCCCCAAAGAGCAAATATCTAGATATCCTTATCCTTGGTAAACACTTCCTGTGTCTTTAAGTTGCCTGTTACAGTATTTGTTTTAGGTTAATTTATATCATGCTAATAAAACTGATATCACCCTATAACCAGTAAACGTTAAAACCCTTAGAAAGAATGGAGCTTTGAGATTCTCTCTCTTAGAAGGGAAGTCTCCACATGATCCTGTGTTATGTCTTTCTTCTTGGGACAAAATATTAAATTGATATTATATTTTTTCTGTCTGTCTCTGATCTGGTTTTATCTTTTAGGAGATAATAAATTCCATGATCTGGTTCTTAACCATGTTCTCTGATCTGTTATTATATTTTGTAGAAGGACAGGTATGGGAACAAATTGTAAGAGATTTTATAAGATATTGTAATTTCCCTGATGTTTATTGATTCTGCTTGTAGGAGAGACATATATAAAATCTATATTTTAATATTCAACAGAAAAAAGAAAATATTGTGTTTGTTAGTTTTATTTTTAATGAAATATACTTTACTTAAATCACAAATCATTTAATTTATATATTTTCCAGACCTTTAACTTATTGATGAGTTTTTTTTTTGTTTGTTCATTTTTTTACAAGACATATGACATATCTCAGTTGAGGTGATTAACAATAAGACTGGACTAACTTAAACTCCCAGGAAAAATGAGTGAAATCCTAGTGCCTATACACTCATGACCACACATAAATTATAGGATTCAGGGATAGGAGGGACTTTAAAGATCATGAAATTAGAGTTATTCCTAAGACTGATTACCAGGGCTTTGTTTCAGAGTATCAAATTTAGAAGATGCTTTATAGAATATTTCAGCAAAATAGAAACAGAATTTGTTATCCAGTTAGCAACAGAAATTAGTTAAAGGGAAGGAAAAACAACAAGCAAGTTGATTGAACTGAGTTGAATTCTTCCATCAAATTTCCTTATCCTTTCTCTCCCTAGCCTTATTATTTGTGGTACATTCTCTAGGTGGAAAGGAAATAATAAGAAACAAATATATAGCATAGATATATGTGTTTGTAAATACACACATATGCATATATATTAATGTATATATGTGTATATATGTATGCACAAATGTATAAAAACATACACATACACACAAACACACACATATACATACATATACATATATAATTCTTATAGGTCTGCATGTAGTCCACACCCTTTATTTTATAAAGAATACCTTGACTTGCTATTAAATAGCAGAGTGAAAATTTCATGCCAGGTCCTGTGAATCAATGTTAACAAATATTGATTCAGTGCCTAGTACATGCAGAGCATTGTGTTAGATATTTGGCACGTCAAATCAGAAATGATGTGGGACCTATCCTCAAAGCACTAACATTCTGAATCTAAATCAACCAATCAATCAATTAAAAAAGCATTTATTAAACATCCCTATCTTTAATGGACTATGCCATGGGCATATACATAAAAGAAATAAGTCCATGTCAACTCACAGTTAAAAAAAAAAAAAGGACTTTGGTATTTGATTCTAGAGGCAGTAGAAGTCACCAGAGTTTATTGAGTCAAGGAGCAATATAGTCATATATCTACTTATGGAAAATCATTCTGGATGCTATATGGAGGACGGCCTGGAATGGAGTGAGAAATGAGGCAATTAAAAAAAATACTGTTATCTAGTCATAGAATACTGATGATTTGAACTAAGATGATTAGTAAGACTATCTGTACCTAAATAATCCCTACACACTTAGAAGCCAGAGTTTCTTACACATAAACCAATTTTCTTTTTATCATATTATGTTGCCTTTGTCAGGCATGAACCTACAATCTATGACTTTGCAGGAAGGGCAACCATGATACTAGAAGCCAATAATGCATTGCAAAAACAGTCCTCCCAAGAATGGAGGATGATGACACCTTAAAAGACCTCTGAATTGTGGAAGCAGAGTTTAAAAAAAGACAAGGTAACAGTTCTGAATTTTTGTTCTATTTCATTTTAATTGCCATTTTGACTTTCAGTTCTCCAGCCATTGAAATGATGACCCAGAAAATTCAGGGGCCCAGGTTGTACTTGAAGACAAGAGATGGAAGTTCAGCCAACATTAATTGGATCCTGCTGATTTGTGAACAGAAAGGGTCGCACACCAATGTCAGCTTGGCAAAAAGCACAGCCATTAAGACTTCACAGGTGGTAGAACAAACACAGAATATGACAGGAGGATATTTTGACAACTTGCTCTTTTGTGCTCTGGAATTCCATGTGCATTTTGGAATCTTGTAAGTTGAAGTAAATTGCCCTGCCCCGCTGCCACTCTAGCAATTCAAGACCTGATTTGGGGCTGCTCAGTTGTACCCTCTTATTCTGAGAAGCCAAAGATTTTTGTCCCACCAACCCACACTGCTATAATTGTGTCTCCTTCCTACTTGTGGCTCACAAAACCAAACAAAACAATGTAGATGTGCTTAGCTCAACAGTGTTTTTGTTTTGTTTTGTTTTTGCCATACACTGTAGTCCTTCTGCCCTACCCTTTTTCTAAACACTCTTTCCCCACCTCATAATTGAGGCAGCTGGTGGTACAGAAGATAAAGGGTTTGACTAAGAGTGAAGACTGTTCAAATCCAGTCTCAGAAACTTATAAGATGAGTAACCTAGGGCAAGTGACTTAACTGATGTTAATGTGAATAGTAGCATCACAAAGCTCCCAAGATTGTTCTGAGGATAAAATGAAATAATATTTGTAAAGCACTTAGCATAGTGCCTGCCCCCAGATCTATTTATTGTTATTGTTAAACAAATCTTCCACAGAGTGCTAAGGGTCCTTGGGACTTGCCATAAGAACTTTTGTTTAACCTTAGGGATCATCAGGCTTTTCTATTTAGGCAATAGCTTAACCCTCCCAGGTGTATAGTTTCTTCCAAGCATAATGTGAACGTCTAACAAAGAAGGCCAATCTGCATTTTTTGTTTTGTCACACCCATGCAGAGCTCTAGCTCCTAACAAACATTTAACAGATTTTTAAAATTCACTCATTCAATTAATTAATTATATATTCTGGACCTTTTAGGCTAGAAGCTTCCAATTTGCTAGATAATTGGTAGCTTACTGACTGTGATTTCAGAAATGGGAAAACAATCTGATATCCTTTGAGCCAGACCTTTATTTCTTTCTGGAACATCTGATATGCCCTGAACCTGGATTGCTAAGGTACATTAAAAAAAGATGAACTAAGCAATATTTTCCAGAGTTTGGTAAAACACAGGATCTGATCATGTTGTCTAATTTCTAGGAGCCACCTGTCATGTGACTACAGAAATTTAACTTTCTCAAGCCATTGTATGAAAGCCATTGCTTCTTAGGCTCACTCTTGGCTTCCTTGCTTCTAACTTTTCTAGCCCCTTCCTCATTTTGTGTTTAAGTTGTCAATCCCAGCTCCAACCCCAGTATGGTGAAGCTACTGGGTGTCAAGCTCTATACTCTTTTGGGGGCTTGAGATGCTACCTTAATTTTTTAGGTATTATAACTTCTCTAATATTTTTGAGAGATGAGAGTGAATTTTTCCCCCCTTCACTTGTTGCCCTAGCTTTCCCCTTAGTGTTCACATGGACACCTTTACTTTAGCCTCATGGACCTCCTGAAATAGATAAAATAGATGAAACTCTTCATTTCCACATTACCTAGCTAGTCTGATTCTTCAGGGGGAAAAATCCTTTACGTGACTTTTGGGAAAATAGCATGAAATCAAGATTATGATCTTAGATTTAGAATCAGATGACCCCTTAGAGATCATCTCAATATTTCATTTCATGGATGAAGACACAGACAGAGGTAATGTAACTTTTCTAAAATCACTCATGTATTAGGTAGTAAGACCAGCACTTGAACCCCAGTACTCTTTTAACACTAAGTCTAGCCCTCAGCACAGTATGTGGCTGACTGTAGGCATTTAATAAGTGTTTATTGACTAACTGGTTTTCTACTTTAGAGGAAAGAATTGTTTTTTTTTTTCTTTTTATTTTCATGTCAACATGAATATTATCATTTCTTCATATTCTAGTCAATTTAAAAGTAATTGGTTATGGGGTCAATAAATAGAATGAATCAAAATAGAACCAATTTTGCTACCTCTATATGAATTAAAGGAACAGCAAATGAAATGCATCTGTTTCTTTCCCTTGTTATTGTTTATTTTGTAGTTTTTCTACCTAGATGGTGAAGTGAAGGGAAAATTTGCATCCACATATTCAAAGGTCCAATTACCCTATCCTCATTCATGGTCCCATCAATGAAAGGGACAAAGTCTTTTGATAATCTTACCAATTCCAGTCTATCACATGACTCTTTTTATTCACTCATAAAAATAGACTGAAAACTAGCTAAAGCCCTCAACCACTAAGTTTACATACTTATAATAGTTCAAGGATATGACAAATTCAACTAGTGTCATATGGCCAGAAGTATTAACTCAGCAGCAGAAAACAAAGAAAAAGACCTCCACAGTAAAGTAGGGTTGAGGAAGAAATCAACCCCAGCCATTATAGGTGAGGAGATCTTTGGTTTTTTCAAGAGCTTACTGGAGTATCTAAGAATAAGGGAAAATAATAACTTTACAAAAGGCCTATCAAAGGACATTGAGAAATGAAGAAGGGTAGGTGGATTGATCAGATCATGGGTGTTTCACTATGTTTTGATGTTCTTTGAATTGATTCCAACTAACTTTTTCCAGCACTCCAAGAAGCACTTTTGAGTATTGGATATTTCTCTACCATGAATGTCATAGAAACCTTTTCATCTTAGAAGTTGACTCTACCCCTGGACTTCTTAAATATTGAGCATCTTTCTTGGAGTGATTGGTTTATCCCAGTATATTCATTTTAGGAAAGATGCTCAGAACAACATTGTCTAATAGGACTAGAAATTTGGGGAGATCAGGAAGCATCTCAAGTATAGGCATAAATTTTAAATGAATCTTGAAGAAAGCTAGGGATTCTAAGAAGTAGAAGTGAAAAAAAAAGAATTCCAGCTTAGGAGAGTAATCAAGAAGTCTTTCACAGTTTTTGATTGAACAATATTATCACTGTTATTTGGAATATACTCAGGAGAGCTACAGTAGTACTTTGTCCATTCCTTTTGCAACTCACTTTTTTTTTTTTAATCTGATGAGAAAATTGAGGTAAGCTTGCCCAGGGTTACAGAGCTAGTAAGTTTCTGAGGTCAGATTCAAACTCATAAAAATATGTCTTCCCAATACCAACCCCAATGCTCTATCTACCGCACCACCTAGCTGCCTCTTAAAATGTTATATAGAGGGGGGCAGCTAGGTGTCCCTGGATTCAGGAGGTTCTGAGTTGTTCAAATCCGGCACCAGACCCTAGACACTTACTGGCTGTGTGACTCTAGGCAAGTCACTTTACCCCAATTGCCTCACCAAAAACATAAAAACAAAAACAAAAAACAAAACAAAATTAAACAAAAAAAAAATTTATATGGAGGGATAAAAAAAAATACAGGCCAGTCTGGATGGAAAATAGTATGTTGGAAGACATAGGGGATATGTTTTAAAAGATCACAGATTGAGAGAAAGAGTGAGAGACAGAGACAGAGACAGAGAGAGACAGAGAGAGTGACAGAGACAGAGACACAAAGACAGACAGACATACAGAGAGAGACACACAGAGACAGAAAGGCAGTCAGAGTCAGACAGATATAGACAGACAGACAGAGGCACACAGAGACACAGAGGGTAGAGTTAGAAAGAAAGGTAGTATGCATAGATGGTTGAATAAACACATAAATAAATAAATAGTTATGAACGAATAAATGAAATATGCTGCCTGCATCATAGAGTTTTCCCAACTACAAGACATCTGCAAATGTTGGATGACTAATGACCATGCAAGTTGTAGAGATTTTTCTTCAACGTATGTGGTTTAGCTTAAATCTCCATGATCCCTTATAATTGAGAGATTAAGTTATCTCAGTGATCTACCATAAGGAAAGAAAGGGCCTTCAATTCATTACTACCAGAGCCAAGTTTTGTACCAATATCTTCTATCATCAAGCCCCAAAGTTTCGCCAGTACATCATGCTGCTTGTAACCAGAGATGTAATGACTCCTTTTTGGTAATGTTTATAAAATTCAGGAAGTTCTGATAGCAGTGTCATTTAATGAACAAACCAACAGTTTTTAATGAATAGAGGCAGTCCTTTGAATGTCAATGTCAAATAGGAAAAGCACCAGGTCTCCAAGTTCATTCTTTGCCTGCTAACTCACCATCACGAAGATGAACTTTCCTTTCTCCTCCTTCTCTGCCTTGCACATAATAATTATCCTTATGTATTTGTTCAATAAAGTGAAACTTCAATTAACTGAACTCAATAACCAGAACCCTCATTAATCTGGCAAAATTGTTTTTACTTCTTTGCACTATTGAGAGAGAGACAAGTCAAAAGAAAACAAGCTGACCAGAATGATTTACAGCAAAAGACACTTTATGTAGAACGTCCTTGAGAAAGCAGAAGGCCAAGCCAGTTCCATAAACTTGTTCTGCCCACAGGACAATGGGTACCTAGAAAAATGTCCTTGAAATAATGGGTGGTTTGTTTTTTTCATAATTATCCATCCTCACAAAAATTATTTGAGGATGGCAGTTTTTTATACTAATATTTCCACTTTAAAGGTGAGAAAGCAGGACACAGAGGAGAATAATAATCCTAGAACTCAAAAGCAGGTTTCCTGACTCTGACCAAGGCTATAACCATGATGACATCTTAGATATCTGTTATTCTCCATTAAATATCTCCATTACATGGCTCATATGCATATATTGAACATCTACCATGTTTCAGTAACTGAACTAGGTGTTAGTGGGAAAGAGGTAAAAATGAATGTGTTTTTGTTTTTGTTTTGTCACATAGGTTCTTAAAATATCATGATGTATGAAATAAATGCAAAGTAGAGATTGTGTTTGTTTTTGGATTTTTAGACTGTTTGTTTTGGGATAAGTTGTGTTATAGGCATCAGGAAAAAAGATGTAGGATTTGGCACGAATTGAGTTTTGAAAGAACCTGGTAATCAAGGAAGAGTTGTTTTCTTTCTTTCTTCCTTCCTTCCTTCCTTCCTTCCTTCCTTCCTTCCTTCCTTCCTTCCTTCCTTCCTTCCTTCCTTCCTTCCTTCCTTCCTTCCTTCCTTCCTTCCTTCCTTCCTTCCTTTCTTTCTTTCTTTCTTTCTTTCTTTCTTTCTTTCTTTCTTTCTTTCTTTCTTTCTTTCTTTCTAGTTTCAGGTCAATGAGGGTGAAGTGACTTGCCCAGGGTCACATAGTTAGTAAGTGTCAAGTGTCTGAGGCAGGATTTGAACTCAGGTCCTCCTGAATCCAGGGCAGGTGCTTTATTGACTGTGCTGTCTACCTGCCCCCTCAAGGAAGAAAGAGCTGAGGACAGCATTTAAGTTATTCAGGATGGACTTACAAAGGCAAGGAGATGAAATACTATGTCTATGGGGGCAGCTAGGTGGTGCAGTGGATAGAGCACCGGCCCTGGATTCAGGAGGACCTGAGTTCAAATCCGGCCTCAGACACTTAACAGTTACTAGCTGTGTGACCCTGGGCAAGTCACTTAACCCCAATAGCCCAGCAAAAAATTAAATAAATAAAATAAAATAAAATAAAATAAAAAGAAATACTATGTCTATAAAATAGCAAGTAAGAGGATTTTTCTGGAATGAGAAAAGCACAAAGAAATGTATGAAACATAGACTGGAGTCAAATTGAGGAATTGAGGAAAAGGTAAATGAAACCACAGGTATATTATCCTAGAATCAATGGGGGGACCACTTAGACTTCACGAGCAAGGGAGTGACATGATCAAAACTTAGCTTCACAGGGCAGTAAGTGGCACAGTGGATAAAGTACCGGCCCTAAATTCAGGAGGACCTGAGTTCAAATCCGGATTCAGAAATTTGACATTTACTAGCTGTGTGACCCTGAGCAAGTCACTTAACCCTCATTGCCCTGCAACAATACAAAAGAAAAACAAGAAACTTAGCTTCAGTAAATCTCTTTTGATTGATGAGAGGGGAAAGAATTAAAATTTGAAACTTGATATCATGACTTACAATATAGGAATGACATAAATACCCAGAGGTGGATTCCCCCTAACAAATATTGTTAAGATTTACATGTTCTCTTATAAACCTTCTAATCACAAGTCCATTAAACTAAAGAAGACAGAAGAAAGAGAAGACTGTGTGCGCATGTATGTCTGTATGTGTGTGTGTATGTGTATGTATGTATGTGTGTGTATATATATATATATATATATATATATATATATATATATATATATATATATATCCTATTTGGATACTATAAAAATTAGATCCAAAGAAGGAAGAAGAGAGAGACATCCATCCATGAATTGAAAGGACTCAGAATCCAAGAAAGGAAGCAGTAGTAAAATATGCTGCCTTGAATGTGTATAGACACAGCTGTCTGATGTTTAGGCAATGGTAAGAGGAACTAAAGGAGCAAATTCAATATAAAAGGCAATATTGTGACTTTGTGGGATGAAACCCATGGCCAGACTATAGGTATATAGACCTTAAACAGATCAGACTAGGTCAAATGCTTTGAGGGAGCCCTGAATAATAGGAAGCAATGCCAAGTTGGGATATATAGCAACCAACATGGGAAAGCATAGCAGAAAATATTTAGGTCAAAGTCAAACACTAAATAAATAGAAGCAATATTGGCTTTAGTTTATATTATAGACCAAGTGTTTTGAAAGAGAAAAGAGAAAAGGAGTTTTGTAAACTAAATGCAACCCTTGAGGAAAAGCATAATAACTTTTGAGACTCTGTGTCATTGAAGATTTCAATTAACCAGATATCTGCTGATGCTCTTAATGACAAAAGCAGAACATTTAATAACTTTCTGATTAATTTATTTTTCTTGGTGGGGCAATGAGGGTTAAGTGACTTGCCCAAGGTCACATGGATAGTAAGTGTCGAGTATTCAAGGCTGGATTTAAACTTAGGTCCTCCCGAATCCAGGGACTGCACTTTATCCACTGTGCCACCTAGCTGCCCTTTCCTGATTTATCTTAATGATAATTTTATCCTTCAAAAAAAAGAGAAATAGTAAAAGGGAAATGTATTCAGGACTGGTTCTTTTTAACAGGAGAAATAACAAAATAGCAACTCTTTGCTGGGGCAAAAATCATTGGAACCCCAGTGGAAATGATTACGTCCTCTTAGAGTTTGTATTAAAGGAAAGAGAGAAGGACCAGACTTGTGGTTTTACTATCATAGGGATATCCAAAATGAGGAATTTCCTTCCACAAATGAAAGTCCGAAACATCTGTGTAAGTGATAGGGAGTCTTACAGAGTTATCTAGAGGATTTTGAGATTAACTAATATTTATATGGGCCTTTAATGTTTGTCACATCTGTTATATCATTTGATCCTTCCAACAATCCTGTGATGAAGGTTTCTTATTATCCCCAGTTTACAATGAGAAACCTGAAAGTAAGAGAAGTTAAATCAATTGCCAAGGGTTACATATCTAGTAATTGTCTAAAGAAGAATCAGAAAAAAATTCTCTAAGCTCTCCAAATCCTATTCTCTATCCAAGGATGTTATAATGGAAATTGCTCTCATGTGTGAGTTGGATTTGATGAACTCAAGCCTTAATGCAATTTTCCAGTTTTGTGAGAGGGAAGAAACCAGAGTTAGGGAGAACAAATTTGATGTTATTCAGTTGTTTCAGTGGTGTCCAACTCTTTGTGATCCCATTTTGGAATTTTCCTGGAAAAGATATTACAGTGTTTTGCCATTTCTTTCTCCAACTTATTTTATAGATGAGGAACCAAGGCATATAGGATTAAATGATTTGCCCAGGGGCACACAGCTATAAAGTGTCTGGGGGTAGATCTGAACTCATAAAGATGAGTTTTCCTGCTTCTAAACCCAGTCCTCTAAAACTTAGTTATAGAGCCTAGTACAAAAACATAGGTGACAGGTGAAAAAGGCCTAAGCTAGAGTGGTGGCCGTGTGGCAACCCTAACCCAGCAGAGATGAGGGCAAGAAATGTTGTGAAGCTAGAATTAACTTGACTTGCAAACTGCCTGGATGTCCAATTCTGTGGAATTCTGAAAAGTGTTTTAACTCATTTGTTGGAAAGCAGGAAGAAAAACGTGAGAAAAAAAGAATGAGTCTCTGTTCTCTTGGTATCAAAGTGTGGCAATGGGCACCCCCTATAGACCATATGGTATATTGATCAGAGTAGTAGACTTGGAATCAGAAAGAGCTCTATCAGAATCCCTCCTCTGTTACTTACTTATAGGGTGCATGTCTTGGGGAAATACTGAACCTCTCAGAAACTCAGTTTCTTCTCTACAGTAGAAATATAAAACTATAACTACTTTTGTTTATGTAATAATAATACCTATACTTTTATAATAGGAAAAGGGTTGATTTTGTTGTCGGGATCAAATGTGCCAATCTACTTAAAGCCCTGAAGTGGGGGCATTCAACTCCCTCTACCATAAAAAATGAAGGGTTTGGATATCACCAGGTCCATGTCATGCTTTCACACGCCAGTTCTCCCAACTTTCCTCCTGTGGGACTAAAACAAGACAGTAAACGTTCTCAGCCTTACTTTCACCACATGCAATTTGAAAGGGTTGCCCAAGACATCTCTAATGTCCCTTCAAGATTTTTTTTTTTTTGGCGGGGCAATGGGGGTTAAGTGACTTGCCCAGGGTCACACAGCTAGTAAGTGTTAAGTGTCTGAGGCCGGATTTGAACTCAGGTCCTCCTGACTCCAGGGCCGGTGCTTTAACCACTGCACCATCTAGCTGCCCCTCCTTCAAGATTTAAGTGCATCATCCTCCTACAAAGCAGTCTGTATTCATATTAAGAAAATGCATTTTTGTTATTGCTTATTTCCTTTATATTGTGATGGTGGTGACAGTTGTTGTTGCTGTTGTGACTTCTGCTGCTACTGCCTTGTCCTGGCTTTGCCATTTAGAAGCTATATAAGCCTGGAAAAGTCATTTAAATCCTCTAAGCCTGAGTTTCTAGTTATTTCTCTGGAAAATGTGGATAATGAGAAAACTTGCCTCAGAGGCTCCTTATGGGGAATTATATTTCTAGACTGTAAAGTGCTATATAAAAGTCAGTGATTAGTCATAGTAAATGGCTGAAATGAGGATAATTGAGTGCTAGCTGAAATAGTTCACAGCTTTTGGTTCTATGTGGAATCCTCTCCCAAACTGTTGTTATCATTATATTGTCACATGAAACAAAAATAAAATCAGAGACAGAGCAGAGATTAAAAATTGGCCCTAGAACAATTCCTGCCCTTTGTTTCAGAGGTGTGATTTTATCTGAGGAGAGCCCTCTACAAATTCATGTCACCACATTTTCAGCTACCAGAAGTCTTAGAGAGTTACCTAAAGCACTTGATATGTTAACTGATTAGCCCAGGGTCATAAATCCAGTAGATATAAGAAGTAGTCCTTGAACATAAGGTTTTCTGATTCTGATGCTGGACTTCTACCTCTTTGATAACATAGCTTCTAGCCAAGAGCATAGTAGATACTCAATTAATGTTTCTTGATTGAATTAATGATAGCTCTAACCCTTTGGTCAAATAAGATAATAAATGTTGTTTTGCAAATCTTAGAAAACTATATAAATATGACATTGATATGATAATTATTAGTTATAATACTGTAATGATATAGTGACATCCAAATGGAAGATATGAAATATTTATTTAAATTTGATTTTGAAATATGCATTTAATTAATTTCATTTGTCATTAACATAACATTATCTATTCATTGTGAGTAAAATAGGATGCCCAAGAAACAAAGGAAATTGGTAATGATCTAGTATTGTTCCTATGATTTAAGAAATGGCTTTGAAAATATGCTGAGCTTTAAATGATGAGCAGCTAAAAAGGCACATATCTCAGGATGGATGCCTCAAAAGAGGTATAAAGAGATGACCATGCCCCTTGACTCTGCCATGGTAAGACCCTTTCTGGGGTTCTGTGTTCAACTACAAGCATGACATCTTTAAAGGAATTTTGATAAACTAGAGAGTTTCCATAGCTACTATTTTATGATCTATATAATAGTATGATATATGTATATATGCATGTATACATAAATATGTAGGTGGTTGAATGTGTATATGTATATGTTTATGCTATGCTAGTATATATTATAGTATACCATACTATTTCATATACTTGTATATATACATACATATGTATGTGTGCATATATGTATACACATATAGGTTTTTATATGTTTATGAATGTGTGTACATATGCCTATATATGTATATGTGTATATATACACAAACAAATACATATATCTATACAGAGAGAGAGAGGTGCTACTAAACTAAGTCCTCCAATGTGGAGGATAGCTAGATAATGCTAAATCTTAATGAAGACAGGGAGGGAGGTTGAGGCTAGAAAGGAGAAGACTTGCCTGTGGAAGGCAATGGATGCCTTCTTCAAATATTGAAAGGATTTCATATGGAGCAAGTGTTAGATTTGTCTTGCTTGCTTGGCCTTAGGTGGCAGAAGTAGAAGCAAAGGGCTGGGATTAAAAACAAATATATTGAAGACTGATGTCAAGAGGAAAAAGAACAAAACTAAACAAATGAAGTTCTTATCCCAGAGAAAGTGGTCCCCAAGTGAAATAAGTGGGTCCTTATTGGAAATACTGAAGGGCCAACTCCCTTACCTCCAAGGTATATGTAGAGAGGATTCATTTTCAGATATGATTTGGACCACATGGCCTCCGATATTCCATCCACCAGAGAGTTTCTATGATTCTTTGAAAGGAAAAGGAAACAATAACAACACTTTTATGTTTCAGCCCCTCAACACTCTATGTGATGGTCTTCTTCAATGACTCAGGGAGGGTCCTGAGCTATCTCTTGGAACTTTGCTAGGCTGGCCCGAGGAGTACAGCAAGTTTGTGCAGGGCTAAGAGTATTAGACTTAGAGTCAGGAAAATGTGAGATGAAATCCTACTCAAGACACTTCCTAGGCAACCAAGTGTGTGACTTTAGTGGGAAGTGACTAAATGTAAGATCCTCAGTAAGTCATCCAAACTCTCTCAGCCCCAGTTTCCTCATATTCAAAATAAGGACAAGAAAAGCACCTACATCTCATGATCATTGTGAGGATAACATGAAATAACATTTATGAAATTCGCAGTGAAATTTAAAGCAGTATTTTATTTCTACTGCTTCTGTTGCTGAGGAAGAAGAGGAGGAAGCAGGCTGACCATTATTTGACCTGCACTTAAAACTTCATTGAGTAGTATCAGCCAGAGTTGGTACTTCATGACTATCATCTTCCTGTACCCCAAGGCCATTCCTCAAACCATTGAGGCAGCAGAAAAAGTACTTTACAATAACTCTTCAAATCTCTATAGTTATTTACATTTTTGCAAGGTGTTTTTTCTATAACACTGTGAGGTAGACAGTGCAGTAATTGATATGCTTATTTTATTAATGAAGTCAAGGGAGTTTCAAACACTTGTCCAAGATCATACAGTTAATAAGTCATATCCAGGTAATAAGTCACCTGTGTGAATGTATATATACAAACAAATACATATGTACATACATACATATGTGTGTCACATAAAGAAATGTCCTAACAGTTAATGTCATATAGCTGAGATTTGATCCTTTTTTACTCATTTTTCCATTCATCCATGTGATCTGAAATCATTACCTTACTTATATACATTCCACTCCAAACATATGTGACATCCAGAGATTAACCTAGGCTTGTGGCATGCTTTGAGTCAACTTCTATTCAAGTCACAGCTTACAAATGCTCAATTAAAAAAAGATAAAATATCACGATCACAAGGCAACTATTTATCAAAATATATACTTAATTAAATAGGAAAATAACATGTTTGATGAATCCCTCATACATCTGAGGTTACATTTGCCCACAAAAAGTCTACAACATTATTAGGGAGGGGATAGTAAGTGGCCAGGAAACTTCACAGGTTAAAGACAAAACACAGAGAAGATTTGACTAGAGTTATTACTCCCAGGGCAGAATGTATTCTTTAAAACCTCTGTTTTTGTCTATGACATTTGTTGTTTTGTGCAAGGACATTGGAGTTAACTATTGGTTAGGTAATGTCATAATGCTTCAACTTTACATATACGATTTCTGGGTTGTACTCTGGGCAACTATTGTTTGTTATCTAATATTTTCTGCTAAGATCTGATGGGTTTTAGGTACTATTATCTCTTTACCATAGTGGGAGAGGTCTTATAAGGCTTTTATTTAGAGCTCCAGGGAATATCTCAGCATTCTGACTTCCAAATCATTCATAAGTAGGTGAAATTTTGGGTGAAAGAGAAACTTTATTTATTGGTTTACAAAAACTAAACTAAACTAAACTAAACTAAACCACACCCACAACAACCAATCAATCAAAAAAGAAAGAAATGCTCATCTTTTTATATCCACTGATCCATTAATCCTCAAAATTTTTCTCATTTCTATTTACCGTACCACAATCCTAGCACTCATTCATTTACAAATAAACCATATTTTTTTTCACTCCCTCTTAACGCCTCATATTCAATTAGTTACTAATCGTCTTAATTGTTCATTGACATTTCTTATCTCTTCTCACACTTTCCTCATAAATTGCAATGGTCTTCTAATTGTACTTCTTATATCTAGTTTTTGTTTCCTTTCCGATCCACTGCCAAAAGAATAATTCTAATGTATAGGACTGACCATACATACGTATACATACACACACATCTACATATGTATGTATGTATGTATGTATACATAAATGTGTATATGTCTGTAGATAGGGAGAGAGAGAGAGAGAGAGAGAGAGAGAGAGAGAGAGAGAGAGAGATAGTTGCCTCTTGGATAAATAATGAACTCCTCAGCTTGTCATTTAAAGTGACTCAAAATTTGGTACTAAATGAACTCCCCAAATGCATTTTCCTTCTGACCTTTAATTTCATGCTTTTCTCATGGCAGCACACTACCCAAGTCAATATTTAGTGATCTTTCTTTCTCTCTCTCTCTCTCTCCCTCTCTCCCTCTCTCCCTCTCTCCCTCTATCTCCCTCCTCCTTCTCAGAACAAAACGGTAAAATTAATCCAAGGAATGAATTGTTGGTATTTGATTATAACAATGAAAAAGGATTATTGGAGGTAATAATAATAAATTTAATATTTTGATGGATATATTCTCATCCATGTAGATATTCCTTTTGATGGTGAAACTATAATCCATCCACATCTTATTATCTTGCGTGACTCTTGCTCATGATGTCTAATAAATCATCATAGAGTACTGAAAGCCTTCTCACTGGTCTCTTGAGATTACCTGGGTACTTATGCAGCATGTGGAATGTTCAACTGATATAGCCAGTAAATCACATCTGTAGAGATGAAAGAGACTTCAGAGGTCATCTTTTCAGAGTCCTTATTTTAAAGATTAAGGAACACATCTCCAGAGACCATAACTACCATGGCCAATATCACAGGGTAGCAGTTCCAGAAACTGATCTTTGTTCCTCTGACTTTAAACCCAATCCTCATTCTAACTGCACTAACCACATTGCTATGTGAGCCAGCTCACTTCCTTCTATAATAAAACCCATCTTTGGCATCAACTGAGAATCATAGAATCATATGTCTGTCTGTCTCCATGTGTGTATGATGGATATGTGTACATGTATATAAACACATATACATATATAGTATAAACACCTATATCATGCGTGTGGTAGATATTGTGTGTATATATATATGTGTATATATATATATACATATATATATATATATACACAATCATATATCACATATATATGTGTATAAACCTTAGAAGACAGACTCATATGTATATAATCATATGTGTATCAGCCCTATAATTCTATAGATGAGGAAACTGAAGGTCAAGAATATTAAATAGATGACCTAAGATTTCACAGGTAGAAAACATCAGAAGTCACATTTGAACTAAGATCCTTAGACACCAGAGCCAAAGTTCCTTCTATTCTATGCTGAAAGTAAGAATTAAGGTCTATAAATGCAATATCTCTTTATCTTCTGTCTCCAGGGGAGAGAAAGGTGACATAAATAGAAGATTCTGAGAGTAAGTAGACGATTGATGGAAGCTTTTAGCACAGGAATAGGCATCCATTGATAAAGAAAGTGTCAGATATTTCTTGTCTGGTTGTGAGCTGGGAGCCAATGAGTCAGAGAACCATGCATTTCAGAGGTAAGATAGAGTCAAAAGGAGTTTTTGCTTACACATAAAAGGAGACTCAGACTAATTTGCAGGGGAGCTTCCCACCCAGGAAGCAACTTGAACATTGGTACTTAAAGTATTTTTGTTGTTGTTTTTTTCAACATGCCAGCTCTGTTATTCTGGAACTCACTATTTGGGTTGTCCCCAAGGTCCTTGTTATAAGTGACAGGAGTGAGGAAGGGTAAGCTTATCATTAATGAGAAATTCAAAGAGATTGATTCCCTGTCTATATTTAGAAAGACTGAAGACTACCACAGGCTTAGGGTTGCCTTACCCAGAGCTAATCACCCTCCAAACTTTCCTATTCTTGTTTCTTTTTAAGGAAAGGCTTATGGACACAGATTCTTGGAGACATGCCATACTTGTTGCTGTTGTTTGTCCTTCATTTCAGAGAGGATAGGTGACATTATGGGGTGATTTCTTGACTTCCATGTGATTTGGATTTAATTGAGGCACAGTTAGATGAAGTCATCATCTTCATTCTCTCTTCTCGATTCATTGAAGTCCAGTGGCAAGACAAAAATCAAGACTACTGACAATGGCCCAGGATGCAGTGGATGACCTTGTGTCTTGATGTCTGACCAAGGTCTAGGTCATTCACAGCACCTGCTTTCAGCTGCCTTCATGGCTACTGGAACAAATTGTTCTCTTTTGTCCATTCCACTGGAAGAAGTCCTCACATGCTTGGGTAGATAGCGCTCTAATTCACTGACAAGTTTGACATCTGTCCATTATCCTCAAACTGGTTTAGCCAAGATAATGTTAATGGAGTGTGGCTGCTACACCTGCTCCAGCATCTTGGAGCCATCGGTGAGAGTTGTGTGAATCAGGTGGATACCAAAGATAGGGGTGAGCAGCCTTGGAAAAGGCTCAGCAGTCCCTCACACCGGAGGTACTAGTCCTCTCTGCACACCACATACACTTATGCAGGAATAGCTTTGCCATTATGAATGGATTGGCTAACCAACTAAACCCTGCATGCTGTTCAACCCAAAGCAATATTTAGGTAACTCCAAAACAAAAAATGTAATTTGTTGATTTAAAAAAAAATAAGTGTTATTTTAACCTGCTGGATGATCCAAAGGAAGTTTTATTTTCCCTGTATTCAAATAAAGAACCTGAGCAATACATAAATGACCTTACTCACTCATGGTTATCCAACCCCAAAAAAATGATGGTTAGAGAATTTGACTCTGGTTTTTCTTTGATTTCAATCCCATCACTCTTCCACTAAGCCACACTGCCTCTAAAACCTGAGGAGTATTGGAATCTCATAATTAAATCCATAGAGATTTGAGAAAGCCATAATCCTCAGACATTATCCCTTGCCAATATCCCCTCATAGAGGTGTTAAAACAGATTTAGATGTCTAAACAGATTTTCCTCCTAGGGACAGCAAGCATTCATTATAGAAGAGAGAGAGAAAGAGAGAAAGAGAGAGAGAGAGAGAGAGAGGCAGAGACACAGAGAAACACAGAGAGAGACAGAGACAGAGAAGGAGGAACAGGGTTTGGATTTTGTAAATTCAAATTGCCATCTTAGCAAGTGACTCTGATATAGACCCAAATTGACTCAAAATTTAACTGAAGAGAATAAAAATTCTGGATTTTAAGTATTTTGTTTCCTGCTACCAATTGCTTCACCTTTGAAGGCAAAATCAAGTCTAGCAAATAGGCCTACTGCTATTTTTTTCTTCTCATTTTTCAGGCTTACCTACTATTTTATTTCTGCAGAGTGCAATATGTAATCTAGATTAATTCAATTGCAATGGACATTTTTCCTCTGAAGCTTTGGATTTCAAAGAAAAATCAACAACTCTAAAGGTATTTTTTAAAGAATTTTTTAAAAAAATTATATCAATCTCCCTCTGGAAAGCCATTCCTTTATGCCTTGTTAAGTAAAAACACTGTTGGTTTTCAAATGAGCTCCATTGTAAGCCATTTTGTTAAATACTGGAGATGCTACATATGAAAGAAATAGTTTTTGAATTAATTGAAGTGGTAATCAAATAAGTTATGTTTATAGCAATCATATGACACAGTAGTTTAATCTCATCACTATAATTAAGATCGCATCATTGCTTCCATTCAAATACACTGTTCCATCTGCCCTGATGGCCTTCTATTTCAGAATAAATATGTCTTCTTAATTAGTTTCTTGGGAGGAAAAAAACAACCTTATTCTCAATATTTAGCTTGGAGGGAATTTCCAGTTTGTGATTCATCTTAGTTTCAGATAGGTCAAATGTAAGTTCAATAGTAAGGAAAATATGCCTTGGATTTCTTCAGTATGGGTATTTCCTTCACAATGAATATAGCAAGCCATTCTTGGCTAGCAACAGTGCACTTGACTATACACAGCGTGTTTGGCTACTCACATTTTTTCATGTCCTACTGAAATTTCTCTATTGGGTGGGTCAGCTAGGCAGCACAGTAGATAAAGCATCAGCCCTAGATTCAGGAGGACTTGAGTTCAAACAGCCTCAGACACTTGACACTTAGTAGCTGTGTGATCCTGGGCAGGTCATCTAACCCTCATTGGCCTGCAAAAATTAAAAAAAAAAAAGAAAGAAAGAAATTTCTCTAATTCTTCCTTACAAAATAATGAAAGCCTCACTCAGGTTCTTTTGTCATTGCATCAATAACAATTGTGAGCTTCAACTGTTGACCTTTCTTTTTTTTTTTTTTTTCAGGGCAATGAGGGTTAAGTGACTTGCCCAGGGTCACCCAGCTAGTAGGTGTCAAATGTCTGAGGCCGATTTGAACTCAGGTCCTCCTGAATCCAGGGCCAGTGCTTTTTCCACTGTACCACCTAGCTGCCCCCTGTTGACTTTTATTCTTTTTTTTAAATAATTTTTATTTTATTTTTGACATATAATTTTATTTTATACATGTATCAAACAAAGATATTATATACACAGACACATGTGACATATAATACAAATTTTATATATTATTACATTTAGATATACTTAAATATATTCTAATATATAACTTAATATTTTAATTCCTTATATAACTGTTTTATAAATAAGTTACATATGAATTTATATAAATAATTTATGTGAAAAATTTGTTTAAATATAATTACTTTGTAAATAATACATAAATAACTCATAAATGCACAACATATTATATATATGTGTGTGTGTGTGTGTGTGTGTGTGTGTGTAAATACATATATACCTCCTGTACCCTTCCCAGCACACCACTCCCATACCTTTCCAGAATAAACATTTTTATTTATATTTTTCCATTCCAATTTCTATTCCTCCCTTGTCCCCTCCCCTTCCCCCTTCCTGAGGTGGTATATAATCTGAGATGGCATATATGTGTGTGTGTGTAATGGAAAACATCACCATATTTGTCATTTAATGAAAGAATGTGAAAAATCGCATGCCCCAATCTGTTCCAATAGAGGGAAAGATAGGGGGCATGGGCAAAGATTAAACTTACTTTCATCAAAGTTGGCACAAAGAGGGAGTAACAAATACACTCAGTTTGATATAGAAATCTATCTTACCCTATAGGGAAGTTCAGATAGGAACAGTGATAATGGAGGGGGGAGGGGGGACTGATACAGGGGAGGTGATATTGGGCAAGTCAGTGATCTTACGTGAGGCAGTTGTGAGAAAGGAGAAGATGGGGGGTCAGAATGGAAAGGATGAGCAGATGAAAAATAGCATGGAGAGATATAGTCAGTCATCATAACTATAAATATGAACATGTTTAAGGCAGAGTGATAGAAGCGGGGTGAATGTAGAGAAATGGAGCAGGATCAATTGTACTAAGCAGAGGCAGTAATTATAATTTCAGACAGAACAGAGGCAAAAATAGATCTAGTTGGGGTAGATGGAGAGGGATACTATATTTTGCCAAGGGGTACCATGGACAGTGAAGTCATATCAATACTTAACATGTATACATTGACTGTTATTTTTGATGAATGAACAGCTTGGATCTTTTTCTTCTTCTAGCCTTCTCTGATTAAGGTCTAGTACAATTCTTGCTCTATCATGGGTCGCAATCTATTTATCACCAACATGATGCAACTCCCCTTTCAGTGAACCACATCTTTATATCCTCAGAATCTATGACATTTTATATCACACCACCATCTATCTGAGTGAGAAATATTCATTCGAGCTAGTGTGCATTTATGTATGTGGATTAATGATAAAACATCATTAAGCCCTTATTCTATGGCAGGTACAGTGGGAACACTGAAAATACAAGTGAAGAAAATTGACTTTGGTGTCAAAGGCTTCACATTTGAATGAGGGTCAACAGCACATTAAGAGAAGCTAGAATGAATGGATCAGGGAGACACATGTTGGCCATGATTAATGCATGCCTAGAAAGGGACATGAAATATGTAGTCAGGGTTGCTGTTTGTCTGTCATTCCTGATGACGACCATGACATCAGGGTGATGTCATGACTTGCTCTGAAGTGGATTTAAGTGAGGGAGGGCTGTACCATGTCAGTAACCTCGCTCTCTCCTTCAGAGACATCCGGGTCCAGCAGCAAGGTATATATAGGCCAACTACAGATGACCCCAGATGTTTAAGGAAATTTGGGTTAAGGGACTTGGGTCACACAGTAAGAAGTGTTTGAGGTGAAATTTAAATTCAGATCCCCCAAAGATGAGGGCCAGTGCTTTATGCAATATGCCGCCTAGCTCCCCTTTCTTGTTCTGGATAAAACAAGCCAAAAAGTGGTCTGTACCCATTTAAAATTATTTATAATGGGGGCAGCTAGGTGGCACAGTGGATAGAGCACTGGCCCTGGATTCAGGAGGACCTGAGTTCAAATCCGGCCTCAGACACTTAACAATTACTAGCTGTGTGACCCTGGGCAAGTCACTTAACCCCAATTGCCTCGCAAAACAAAGAAATATTTTAATGGTAAGTTTGATGTAAAACTGCAGAGTATTAAAATAAATGATCTTGTGACATTCCATCTCCCCACTATGTGACTTTGTGCAGGTTTTCTCCCAGGCCTATAATATTTTCCCTTTTCTCTACTGATAATCTTGCTTGCCATTCCAACTCAGCTCAAATACCACCTACTTCAAGGGACCTTTATTGATTCTGTCATCATTTTTTGTTCCACTTCCCCAGATCACTAAGTATTTATATTGTATATATCTGTTTTTTTACTAATTTTGAACACGTTGTATTCCCCAATAGAATATTGTAAGGGTGGCTGTCTGAATGCAGGTAGCTACACCTACACCTTGTCCATCGAACATTAAGCATTTTGCTATAGCAAACAATGGGAAAAGACTCTGGAAGTACAAAGAAGTCAGCAGCCTCCAAAGTTTACTCAGAGATGAGGAGGGAATATATGTTTTGTGTCTTTAGGCCTCAAGAAGGGATGAATCTGTGTGGAAGCTGCAGGGTCTCTGGAAATTCATTGGAGATACCTTGAAAGTATCTGGAAAAGTTAATGGCACACCAGGACTTTGGGGTCTGAGATACCAAATATAGCATGATCTGATGCCAGAGGGATCTGAAGATCCAGCATTCTGAACTGTCAGCTCTTTTGACATTGAGGGTAGCATGGGATGATTAATTTGTCCTTTTTTAACTTGTAAAGCCTAAAAGAATGTACAAGATTGCAATGTGTAAAAACAAACAAAAAAAGCCCATTTATTTCTCTCTTTTAATGGAGATGGTAAGATTTAAGGTATACATAATTGACTATGAACTTTTGAAAAGTGATCATATATAAGTGGGATCAAAATTATTTTAATTAAACCCAGAGAACATAATAAGATTCAATAGATGAGAGGTTTCAAAAGTAGATTTTTAGGTGGATAGAAAGAAAGCTTTTAAATAATCAGAAAAAATAACATGCAATGGAATTCCTTGACAGTGGGTGTTTGTTTGTTTGTTTGTTTGTTTTTCCCTTGATTCTCCATAAAATTGTTGGACAATGATTTTTGAGGGATGTTATAACAGGACTTCTGTTCAGTGAGGTTTCTTCTGTCTTTCAATTCTGAGATTAAAAGAGTGATTTTTCTTCTGACCCTATACAATGTTTCCTTCTGTTGAATTGCTTTATTCTTTGAATTGAGCATATTTGAGCATGGTAAGAATGTTGTCAATGAGAATACATAAAGATCTAGATCCCATATTTAGTTTTTTAGCATACATTAATTAAACACCACCAGTGTACTCTAAAGTATCGGGAAGCCAATGCTGAAATGAAAGTCATTGGCCTCATGAGGCTACAATTCTATAGCATATACAATGACACAATTTAATGGATAGAATGGTCAGCTTTGGAGTCTGGAACACAAATGAACAAGTGGCTTCAAATTCTTACCAAGTATGCGATCCTGTGAAATTCACTTGACATTCCATCTCCTCAGTTTCCTAACCTTTGAGATAGGAATAATAATGGCACCTACCTTATAGTGTTGCAAGGATCAATTGAAATATATATATATACACATATATACATATATATATATGGGTATACACAATATACATATATATGTGTATATGTATATAAATATGTATGTGCATATGTTTGTGTTTGAAATCAGAAAAACATAGAAATAAAGATGCTTTTCCTAAAATCTATTGGCTGCTGATGTCATAGAGTGAGGAAATATGAGTTCATGGGTTTTTGTCCTTTGTTTTTAAAGAGAAATAAAATGACATCACTATGTTGGGGTCAAGGTACAGTTTGGCTATGACTAATAAGACTATTACTAGCTTGTAAGGTTCTACCACAGGTTGGACATAAATAGTCCATATGGGCATTTGGAATGAGATATATCTACATTTGTGTATTTCATGTTTCTTTTAAGCTACCATAATTCTGCTTTGCTTATAAAGTGCTTTCTTTGATGCTGGCATACCATGGTGAGCAGTCTTGTGCAAGTATTTTCCATGTCACACAATCACTTCCAAAGTCCTTTAGAAAGACCTTGAGAGTGTCCTTGTATCATTTCTTCTGACTTCCTTGTCAGTGTTTGCTTACCTTGTATGAGTTCTCCACATATGTCTTTTAGGTAAAATAGTCTTTTAGGTAATTATACTTTCGACATTTGAACAATGTGACCAGCCCATCAGAGTTGAACTCTGGAGTATATTTTCAATGCTTGGAAGTTTAGATAGAGAAAGAAGCTCAGCATCCAGTACATTATCTTGGCAGGCAATCTTCAGAATGTTCCTAAGACAATTTGAATTAAAGTGAATCAGTTTACTGCCATGGTACTGATAAAGTGTCCAAGTTTTACAGGCATACAACAATGAAATCATAACAGTAACTCTATAGACAGTTAGTTTGATAAGCAGTCTACTACCTCTTCTCTCTCACACTTTCCTTCATAGTCTCCGAAACACTGAGCTAGCTCTGGCAATGTGTGGCTCAACTTCATCATCTATGTGTACATGTGTGTATATCCCTGAAAAGTATACTGCCAAAGTAAGAGAACTTATCCACAGCATTTAAAATTTTTCCATTTGAAAAAAAAAATATTCTCCATCTGCTGTAACCACTGGTTCCATGTATGGGTGGTGTGGTGCTGATTGATGGAGAACTACTATCTACTTTGTGTTTTTTTGTTAGGCCAAAATTAGCACAGAAAGCAGAGAAATGACCCATGCTTTGTTGCATCTCAGCCTCAGAGACTGTATTGAAATAGAGGTAGGATAGGATAAATGGGATCGTCCCCAAATAATTTATGAGAGTGTGATAAAATAATAGGATTTGGCAGATGCCCAGGGGTCCCACTTGATTGATTTAGTATTGTTTGAATTGGGTGAGAATGAAACTGAGTACCTACTTAAGGGTGATTGGATGGGGACCACAGCTGGCTGGCCCTGAGTGACATTGTTCTCAGAGGTGGTGTACAACTGACATCAGCAAGAGACAACTCTAAACCAATCAGCTTGAAGGACCTCCCTTTTGGGGGAGGGAAAGAGGAACTAGGAAGTAGATGCTCACTCATGGAAGGAGCCTTCTTTGGTGAGGAATAGGCGCGTGGGGAGAGAGGGAGACGAGGAGTCCTCCTTGTCATTCGGGACATTGGCTTGGTGGCAGAATTTCGTGTGGACTGCTAGGAAAGGAAAGGTTTCTGTCTCTCTGGCTATACTGAATAAATCCAAGTTTTACTAAATCTTTAAAAGCCTAAACTCTTGCTGAATTTGTCAGTGATTTTAGCCAGCTTCCCCCACCCCCAAAGAAGAAGAAGAAGAAGAAGAAGAAGAAGAAGAAGAAGAAGAAGAAGAAGAAGAAGAAGAAGAAGAAGAAGAAGAAGAAGTAGTAGTAGTAGTAGTAGTAGTAGTAGTAGTAGTAGTAGTAGTAGTAGTAGTAGTTAGGGATCAGGAGAGTCCTGGTATGGGGTAGTACTTTTAAGGGGTGACTTCCTGAGGAGAATCTAACAAAACCAAGAGGTGAATATGAGGAGCAAGTGCAAACCAGTGAGGAACAGAATTTTACCTTAGAAGAAGAGTCAGCAATTTACTTACAATGCTCCTGGAACTGAGCAATTAAAGAAAAAGAAGTCATTGGATGAGATACAAAGAAATCAGTGTAATTCTGACCAACTGATTGTACCTAGTTCTTTACTGAAGAAAGGCAGCACTAGCTACTCTGCCCTATCATGCAGTCTCTTCCCACCCTCGTTGTATATGGAGGCCATAAATATCCCCTATTCTAATTCCTTAAAAAATAACATTAATGGGGAGTCTGATGTTTGATGTACAGTCTTGGTAAATCCTCCCCCTGAAACAACTAAATTTTTATGGGTGAGGAAGGAAAGCTGCCTCTTTTACACAATAAGGGGACTGGAATTGCAGCTAAGAAATGCATGTTTGCAGAGAAAAGAGATAATTAGGGTGAAAGCAAAAAGACAGAGTAATTACCTTGCATTGTTCTTTCATCAATTTAGAGAGTGAGAATTCAGAATCAAGAGTCCCACATGCTTGGGACCACACCTGATACATTGTTGGGCAAGGAGACAAGATCTTGCAGGACAATTTTGCAAATATTTCCAAGGCAATAATGGGTCTCTGGAGGCAGTGTGCTGCTGCAGATTTGTGTTTGGTTGCTGTTGTTGTTTTGGGGGGGGTATTTTTGTTGTTGTTGCTACTCCTGCTGTTGCAGCAGCAGCTAATGCTGCTGTTGGTGATGGTGGGGTTATTATTTTTGTTTGTTTGTTTTGTTTTTAAAATAGCTGCCTCTGTTTTAAGTGCTCTGGAATGATAAAGCATCATCATTTTCAAAGGTCATTCCAAAGAGGCAGTCTAACATAATGGAAAGAACAAAGAATCTAGAGTCAGAGGAACCTCAGTTCTAAGTCAGCCCCTTACATTTACTTGTTGTGTGACCCTTGAAATGTCCCTAAATATTTCAGATATCTATTATTCACATTTGTAAAGTGTGGCATCTGTAAAGATGTACATGTGTAAAGTTTATGGCTCCTATTTCACTTGGCTATTTTGAAGTTCACATTAGATAATGTGTGGAAAGTCCAATGCAAATGTTAAGGGTTGTTTGAATGTGAACTCATTACTTTAATCTGCCACTGACCAGTTAGACAGATGGAAAGCTTTTATGTCAGAGTCTGTATTGTGGGTAAGGGAGAGTTGAATATAAACCAGTTCATAGGGTCAAGAATTAGACAGGAACTTAGAGGTGACCAAGTCCCAGAATCCCAGATATAGCAGTGGTATAGCTTTGATCTGAAGGCAATAACATAGATTGCCCAAAGTTTTTACAAATAATAGAAAACAGAATTGTTATTCAAAAAGCCAATATTCTTTATATATGTCTATACCATCTCTATTTAAAATTTGTCCCTCTTGGTACAGAACCATTGGAACTATTGATTTCAACCTGAAAAGGGAAGAGGGGACCATCAAATCTACCTTCATATTTTTCTAAATGAGGAAGGTTTTAACCAGGTAATTGAAAAGACTTTTTCAAGATCACATGGGTAGTGATCAACAGAGGTAGGATTTTTTTGAGGGTTAAGTGACTTCTTCACAGTCACACAGCTAGTAAGTGTCAAGTGTCTGAGACCAAATTTGAATGCAGGTCCTCCTTAATCCAGGGCAGCTGCTTTATCCACTGTGCCACCTAGCTGCCCCAAGAGATGGTATTTTTTACCCAGGTCTTTTGAATGGCTGCAGAGCCAGACTCCCTGACCCCCAGCCCCCAGCCCCCAATATCACATTGTAAAATTGTTTCAATTTACTAAAATTCAATTTAACAATCAGTGTTGAGAGATCAAGTCTGTGCCAGTCTCCTTTTGATAGAGACTTGGGTATGAAGTTAAAAGAAAAACAAACAAAACACCCAAAGCCCCAATATGAAAAAAAAAAAAATGTTTCTGTAACTTCAAGTCAAACTCTTAGGATCTTAGATAGTTTTCCAAACCTCTAAATTGTTGGTCTAGTCTAGATTTTCATTTTAGAAAGGTTTATCTCTCCAGGAAATAATTCCTTGAACCAATGAAATCAGAGGATTGATTGAAATATACAAGTTTACAGATCGATGGTGATAATGATGGCCACCCTCTTTATGTAGCACTTCACATATATTATGTCAACTGATTCTTACAACCACCCTGTTATTATTATCCCTATTTTAGAGATGAGGAAACTGAAGCTAAAATAATTAATTGATTAACTCAAGGTCATATACTAAGCACTGACTTCCTTGCTGTTGCTCAAATGAGATAATCCATTCCTCATTTCTGGTTATTTTCTATGGCAATCCACCATGCCCGTAATGCTCCCTCCTCTTTTATACTTCCTAACTTCTCTATCTTTCTTCAGATCCCAAATAACATCTCACTTTCTCCAGATAACCTTATCCAAACCCTTAACTTAATGCCATTTCTCTGTTGATTAAGTCCAGTTCATCATAAATAAATGATGACTTCCCTCCCTTTCTCCAAACATCCATCCATCCATCTAACTAACATGAAGTTATCTCTTGCACGTATATGGCTGTATATAACACTGCATGTTGTTACTTCTATTATATTATGAGTTCCTTGAGAGCAAATGCAATCTTTTGTCTTTTTTGTATCCCTAGTCCTTAGCACAATGTCTGCTTGACACATAGTAAATGTTTTTTTGGTTTTTTTGTTTTATTTGTTTTGTTTTTTGTTTTGTTTTTTTTAGTGAGGCAGTTGGGCTTAAGTGACTTGCCCAGGGTCACACAACTAGTAAGAGTTAAGTGTCTGAGGCCGGATTTGAACTCAGTTACTCCTGACTCCAGGGCCAGTGCTCTATCCACTGCACCACCTAGCTGCCCCGTAACTGTTTAACAATGTTTACTAATTAAACTGGTTGACAAATGTTACCAAGTCAACTTTTCTCCCCTTTCCTCACCATACAGATGAGACCCAGAAATCCCAAGGTCATATAGGCAGATTGAGATACCATTTACTGTACCCTTTGCTTGACTCCATTCTTCCTGAAGAGCATGCTACTTTAGCACTACCAATAGTGGTCATTCTGAGTCTTTCAGTCAAGTATGTTCACATCCTCCTGAAGCAGGGAGGGAATCCTGCTACCTTGGACTGAAAAAGAGTAAAAACCAAAATCAGTATGAGAAGCCAAGGGATGGAATTAGTTATTAGAACTGGGGATATTTATTATGGAGGGGAAAAAGTCTTAGGGGGACACCTATTTTTTGCAGATTTATTTAAAGTACAGTAATATGGGTAGAATGAAATGGGAAAACATTTTAAGAGCTTACTATGTGACAAGCAGCATGTTAAGTCATGTGAATCCAAAAGAATACTGATTACCTATTCTCAAAGAACCCATGTTTTAATTAGGGGCAACACATATTAGAATGGTTCACCCACAAGTCAGAGGGAATAAATTGATGTTTCTTTAACTACAATAACATCAGGTCCATGCAAGTAACAGAGAGCCTCAGGGTAGAGCATTGGGAAGGAAAATCTTGGTAGGATCTGGGCTGGAAGGTTATGGGTAAGGTCATTGAGGAATGTGATAAAATAATGGGATTTGGCAGATGCCCAGGAGTCCCACCTGAAGATTGATTTGGAATTGATTGAATTGGGTGAGACTGAGACACTGTGAATTAGTTAAGGTTGATTAAATTGGGACCACACGTGGCCAACCCTGAGTAGAGTGTGTTCTCAGAGGCTGTGGACTGCAACAGAGAAAACTCTAAACCAATCAACTTGAAGCAGTGTGAAAGGTCTGCCTCTGTTCTAGACCTATAAAAAGGTTCCACACTCAGTTTGAGGGCAGTTCATGATTGAAGCAGGCTTGAGGCAGAGGACTTGAGGAAGAAAAAGAGCAGGCTGGAACTCTAGGCTAGATAGGCCTTTTCTTAAGTCCATGTGTACTTTTTTTTTTTCTAATACCTGGTATGCTTTAATAAATGCTTAATGCCCAAAGACTGGTGCTAAAACTTCTAATTTAAGGCATCAATACATTTAGATTTTAAATATCACAGGAAATATCCTGAGATGATCATGGCTATGATTGGGGGGTTGTGGAGGAAAAGGAAATAAATTTGCTTAACATAATCCAAAAAGTCATGCCCAGGAGCAATGTCTCAAAATTAAAGAGATAGATTTTAATTTGATGTCAGTAAAATAAATTAGTGAATAAATGAATGAAAATTCTTTTCAATTAGATTTAAACAAATCATGAATGATCAGGGTCAGAAGGTAATGGATTCCCCTTCACTGGACACATTTGAGCATATGATTGATTTTGAATATTTGTTGAGAATGATGCAAAGAAGATTCCTAATGATATATGGGTCAAGTTATAATGGCCATAGTGTTGTTTTTGTTTGTTTGTTTGTTTTCCTTTATGAAGTTCTATGATTCTGTCTAAAAGAAAAGATAAGCACCATATGGATCATTATGATACAAAGAAGAAAACGGAGATAAGATGTAAGAGGAATGAAAAGTACTAAGGAAGAGCAGACAAAGAGTGATGACTTGAGAAATATATTCCTCTTAAGTACCCAGAAGACATGACATTTGACCTGGGACTCAAAGAATGGGTAGAAATCAGGGTTAGGAATGTGGAAAAAATATATCTAGGTTCTCCTACATGTTTCATGCACTTCATCATTAACTTGAGTCTATCTGAAATGATTTTCAGCCTTAATCACTATGTATCCGCTCTAGGCATTGCTTGTTCTCTGTCAGGAAAGAAAAATGAAGGGGGAAAAAATCTTCAGTATTTCAGTTGATCAAAAATACCAAATGGTAATTAGGTAATGTTTTAAACTCATTGTTTGCCAGAATTAATATTTTAAATTGGCAGTATCTTAGGAGAGATTTAAACCAAGCCAGTAAATATTAGTTTTCATAATTATGAAAATTGTTCTGTCCAAAATAATCATTTTAAACTTCAAAATAATTTCCTAATCTGAATTGAACTTTCCTGCCTCCAAAGCCTGGCTCAGCACAAATGTTATTCAGTTTAAATGTCAAGAAATAATGATTGTGGAAAGTGAAATTGCTGAAGAACACTGGCAGGATCATGTATCTATCTATCTATCTATCTATCTATCTATCTATCTATCTATCTATCTATCTATCTATCTATCCATCCATCCATCCATCCATCCATTCATTCTTTCATTCATTTGTTTATTATGTTTTTTATTTGATTTAGCCTGTGTGGTAAAAAAAAATGAACGTTTTTTAACAGTCGGTTAGGATAACTGAAAGACACCAGTTTTTTTTTTAGGACCACCCTTTTGGGGAGGAGACCAACGGCATGAGTTACACACACACCAGTCCACCTGCGACGCACGCCAGATTGCCTGCTGAGCACTTGACTTCCGGGTGTGAGCTTAAAAGGCAAGGAGAGAACGGAAGTGAGTGCTTTTTCCTGATCCACTGGTCTCCTGGCTGCGCTGCACAGACAGACCCTGACTGGAGTTCGACTCGGCCCGGCTCTCGGTTAGCAGCACGCGCTTGACTCGGTCTTTCTCTCTCTCCCCAAAGGTGGCCTTGGGTTTTTGGTGAGTTTTATACAGAATATAGACCAAGCTTAGACTTAAGATGATTTGCTTTGTATTTCTACTTTCCTATCCCTCTAATCAACATCACCTTGTAACTACAATACAATAAAAGCTCTAACTAGAAAATCAGAAGCTTCTTCCATTTACTAGTCTGGGAGATAAATTAAGGGAAAAGTTAGGTAGGGGAGATTTATGATCTAATATCCAATTTTAAATCTCACACCTGTATGCCCAGAGGCCTACTGGGATGTGGCAGCTGCACATCCTCCAGCTTCTTGGAGCCATAAGTGAGAGTTGGGTAAATCAAGTAGAAACCAGAGGTGGATAAGCAGCCTTCCAAAGGGCTCAGCAAGCCCTCACAGAAGTGGTGACAGTCCTCCCTGAATACCACATTTTGGATAAGCATCATGCTTTGCAAACTTTAAAATATGATATAAAGAATAATTATTATTATATGATTATAATTACTGCATTTTGAGCATATATGAGGAAAGGAAAGTATAAATTTAGAACATAAGAATGGGCATAAATTAGAAAGAACTTTAAATGCTAAAAGAATAATTTTATAATAATATTAATATTAATGCTCTTCCTACAAATGTCTGATATTTACATAGGACTTTAAGAATTATAAAGACCTTTATATTCATTATCTTATTTAAACCTAATACAAGTTCTCAGGTAGGTGCTACTTTTATCCCTTTCTCCATTATTTACATGGGGAAACAGATACTGAGAAAAATCAGAGAGTAGGAGGCAGGAATTAAGCTTAGGTTTTCCTGTCTCTAAAATTTGTGTTCTAAATTTTCTTCTTCTCTCACTCCTCCTCCCTCCCTATGAAATCCAGCAATTCAATATAAGTCATACATGTGCAGTTAGGCAAAACATATTCACATAACTCAGCTTGTGAAATAAAATAGACAAAATACATTTAGAAGGAGTAGGTAACAGATAAAATTATACTTCAATTGGTATTCAGATACCATCAGTTCTTTCTCTGTTTTTGGTTTGCATTTTTCATATATACTTCTAATATCATTCTGCTTATCATTTTTTCACAGTTACTATTGTTAACTGTATTACCCTACATCCTTTCCCTACCCTTGATATTTACTCTATTTTCTATCTTCCTTCACCCTATCCTTCCTCAAAAGTGTTTTGCTTTTTATTTCCCCCTCCCCCAATCTACCCTTCCTTCCTTTGCCTCTCCCTGCCCCCATCTCCTTCCCCTCCCACTTTCCCTCAGGGTACAATATATTACTATACCCACTTAAGTATGTGTGTTATTCCCTCTTTGAGCCAATTTTGATGAGAGAAAGGTTCATTCATTCCCCCACTCCTTCCCCATCTTCCCCTCTACTCCATAAGTTTTTCTTGTTTCTTTTATGTGTGCTACTTTTCCCCACTCCACCTCTCCCTTTGCATTTCTTCCAGTGCATTCCACTTGCTCCTTAACTTGATTTTGAAGATGTCATCATGAGTTAACTAGGTGACACAGTAGACAAAGCACCAGCCCTCGACCCAGGAGGCCCTGAGCTCATATCTGGCTCCAGACATAAGCTACCCCAACCCACAAAAAACAATCATAATAAAAAAAATTCTTTACATATATCACCCTTCATATTGAATTCACACCTGTGCTTTCTGTCTAAGTATATTCCTTTTAGCTGCCCTAATACTGAGAAAGATCTTATGAGTTAGAAATATTGTCTTCCCATGTAGAAAGGTAAATAGCTTCATCTTTTTAATATCCCTCATGATTTCTTTTTCCTGTTTACTTTTTTATGCTTCCCTATGGTCTAGCATTTCAAAGTCAAATTTTCTATTCAGTTCAGATCTTTTCATTATAAATGCCTGAATTTCCTCCTTTTCATTGAAGTCACATTTTTCCCCCTGAAAGATTAAATTCAGCTTTGCTGGGTATGTGATTTTTGGCTGTAGTCCCAGTTCATTTGCCCTCTGGAATATCATATTTCATACCCTCCAGTCCTTTAATGTAGATGTTGCTAGATCTTGTGTTATCATTTGCGGATCTCTTTCAGGAGTTGATCTGTGGATTCTTTCAATTTCAATTTTATCTTCTGCTTCTAGAATATCCGGGCAATTTTCCCAGATAATTTCTTGGAAGATGATGTCTAAATTCTTACTTTGTTCATTGTTTTCAGGTAGTCCAATGATTTTCAAATTATCTCTCCTGGATCTATTTTCCGGGTCAGCTGTTTTTCCAAGAAGATATTTCATACTGCCCTCTATTTTATTTTTATTCATTTGGATTTGCTTTACTGTGTCTTGGTTTCTTATAAAGTCACTGGCTTCCATTTGTTCAATCCTAATTCTTAGACAATTATTTTCTTCAGAGTGCTTTTATATCTCCTTTTCCATCTGGCTTTTCAAGCTATAGACTTTTTTGTCATGGCTCTCCTACATCACTCTCATTTCTTTTTCCATTCTTTCCTATATTTCTCTAAATCTTCCTTCTACCTCTCCTATTTTGTCTTCAGAGTCACTTTTGAGGGCTTTCATGGCCTGAGACCAATTTATATTTTTCTTGGAAGCTTTGGATGTTGGAGCTTTGACTTTGTTATTATGTTCTTCTGATGGTGTATTCTGTTTATCTTGCTCCCAAAGAATCTGTCTAATGTCTGCAGTTTTCTTTGCCTACTCATATCAACCCAGAGGCAGAAGTCTGATTGATTTCCGATTCTCTATGGTCAGAAGCTTGGTGTGCCTGTGTCTGTCCCCCACTGGGCCACCACCACTCTATTTGGCCCACTGGGTTCAAAAACAGGGCACTTTGCCCCAACTCTAGCAGAGTTTGTAGCCACTTAACCCAGGCCAACCACCAAATCCCCTAACAGGTCCATGAGCTGAGCCTCAGAAGAAGCCACTGGCATTGAAGACTCCAAGGTGTTGCAGGTATTGTCTGTTCCCAGCTGGGTTTGACCAGGTGCTATGATCTTCTCTCAGCCCTATCAGCAGGTGATCCCAATTGCTCTCTTTGGCTAGAAAATAGTCTCACTTTGTTTTTATGTGAGTTACACTGCTCTGTTTTTTTTTTAAATGGCATTATTTGGGAGTGAGTGGACAGGTTTCTTGGCAGCTTGTGGGAGTCACAGCCTTTTCTTTGCCATCTTGGCTCTAACCCTCTCCTTTTCCTGTCTCTAAATCCAATCCCAAATCAAGCACCAATTCCTGCTATGCCAATCTGTGTTATGTCCATCATCGTAGAGCTAATATTGAACTTCTGGAATGGATTGATATATGGTTATTGTGGTGGAGGGGGAGAAGGAAAAGATTAAATCTTGAGAAAAATCAACATATTAGCTGTGTTTAGATGAATTCGATTAAGACAAGGAAGCCAGTTAAGCAGTGGTTCTGAGGGACTGAATAAGGGTGCTGTAAGTGGGCAAAGAAAGGGACCATCAGGTCAGATGTTTTGGAAATAAAAGTAATACCCAAAGTTAATGATTAAACAAACAAACAAATCAGTGCAAAGTACAATTGAACAATATCAAGAATTGGCTCTAATTTAAGTGGGACAGAGGAAACAGGTCTATCAGGAAATTTAAAAACAATAGCAACAACAACTTACATTTATATAATACTATGTGAGACACACGTTACAATTATTATATTATTTAATGCTCAAAACAATCATGAGAGGTAGGCTGTAACAGGTAAAGGAACTGTGGTAAAGTGGCTTATCCATTATCACAGAGGTCGTAGGTATCTAAGGCTAGTTTTGAATTCACATCTTCATAACTCCAGGCCTGACATTTTTTTCATTATAATACCTAGTTGTTTCTTATTTACCCTGAATTAAATGGGATGACAAGGGAATTAACCCCAAAAGAGCAATAAAACAACTCCTGTAGCAGCAAAAACCATAAAAAGACAAACTGAGGGGCAGGTAGGTGGTGCAGTAGATAAAGCACTGTCCCTTGATTCAGGAGGAACTGAGTTCAAATCTGGCCTCAGACACTTGACACTTACTAGCTGTGTGACCCTGGGCAAGTCACTTAGCCAAGAAAGACAAAACAAAACAAAGCAAAACAAAAAAAAAGACAGACTGAGATTATTTCCCAGCCAAAGACAGATTATAGGAGGCCGTGCTGGGTTGGAAGAATAATCCAATCCTGTGATTGTATTGAAATAGACCCCAGGCACCATGAACTTACCCATAGACTCTGAATCACCTACAGCACCAGAATCTTCTGGAACCAAGCTTATGGTCAGGTGAGAGGGCTGAACAGCTGGCTGGGGGTGGGTGGAATGTAGGGGTGTCTGTGGGACCTAAGGAAGAATTTGGCTATCACACCCCAGCAGGGAAGCAGAAAAAAATCTTGAATGGTAGTAGGCCCAGGTGAGGGAGGGGCACAGGCTCATCCAAGCTAAGAACCACCACAGCACACAAAGTTCTGCTGGCTGGTTAATTAACAAGTTGGCTTAAGGTTATCTTTGGACCAGAGATCAGGCCAGTCAAGAGAAAAACTTGCCTTCCCTCAAACCAAAACACCTGGTCCCCTCTGAAGCTTGGGACAGTTTAGTTTGGAAGTAGGGTCAAGTAAAATGAAAAGATCAGCAAGCAAAGAAAATTGACAACAATAAAAAATTTCTTTAGTGTCAAGGAAGATTGAGGTGCACCCTCAAAAGAGGATAGAAACTGCTGGGCCCCTACATCCAAAGCTTCCAAAAAATATGAATTTGTCTCAGGCCATGGAAGTGTTCAAAAGGGACTTTGCAGATAAAGTAGGAGAGGTAGGGGCAGCTAGGTGGCATAGTGGATAAAGCACCAGCCCTGGATTCTGGAGGACCTGAGATCAAATCTGTTCTCAAACCATTGACATTTACTAGGTGTGTGACCCTGGGCAAGTAACTTAATCCTCATCCCCTCCCCCCCCAAAAAAGTAGGAGAGATAGAAGGAAGATTTAGAGAGATGGCAGAAAGAATGGAAAGAGAAATGAGAGTGATTCAGGAGTGTCATGAGAAAAAAAAGTCAACAGCTTCAAAAGCCAAATAGAAAAGGAGATACAAAAGCTTTCAGAAGAAAATAATAGCCTAAGAATTAATATTAAACAAATGGAAGCCTGTGACTTTATGAGAAACCAAGACAGAGTAAAGGAAATCCAAATGAATTTTTTAAAAAGGCAATATGAAATATCTCCTTGGAAAAACACCTGATCTGGAAAATAGATCCAGGAGAGACAATTTGAAAATCATTGGAATACCTGAAAACCATGGTCAAAATAAGAGTTTAGACACCATCTTCCAAGAAATTGTCAGGAAAAATCGCCATGATATTATTGAAGCAGAAGGTAAAATAGAAATTGAAAGAATCCACAAATCACCACCTGAAAGATATCTCAAAAGGAAGACCTCCAGGAATATTATAGCCAAATTCCAGGCTCTTTTATTTTCATTCTCACATGAATTGACATTTGCAAGTAAGTACTACATACAGCAAGTGCAAAGCATAGAGACTCACAGGCCCTTTTTATCTCTAGTCCTTAATGCAAAAATGGTCTCTCCCCTTGTTCATCACTGGCTGATTACTTAAGAGTTACAATCTAATTGCAAAATACAGCTAATTGGAATAGCTAATCCTTAACCCTAATGTCCATAAATATTCTTTGAGTTATTAGCTAATAGGGAGGTGACATAGGGACATTCCTTAAATCCTCTCTTATATGGACAAAGCTTAGAGTAGAACATACCTAGTTGAGACCAGTTCATGCCTACTTGAACCTGGTGATCTCTCTGCCAAAGGGAAGGGGACCAAGACCTCAGTCCTCAAACAGGCCAGGAGGAATACAATTTGAACAAGACTGATGTGCCAGTTGTGTCCTACTGAGAGAAGACCATTACTCCTTTCTGAAAATCAGAGTAAATGAAAAAGGATAGGAAAGTACTCCAGCAGTAGGGTGGAAAAAGACCTGGTAAAGGTGATAACTCATGCTTCAAGATAATCCAGGACCTCCCTTAAGAACTTCATGTTATAAAATCTACTCAAACTACATTGCAGGAAACTAAAAGAAGATATGCATGGTTTCTGAGTTTCTGAAAATGACTTTTAAAGGATTGTACAGAAAGGGAAAGAAATCACAGGGGGAGGTGGGGCACATTCTTTTTTCCAGTTTATAAGGGTATGTGGGTGAAATCTTTAAAATATAGGCAAATGAACATAACTTCAATTCCTAGTAGAAAAACCGAGAATATAATATTAAAGGGAGCTTGGCAAACATTCAGTGACTATTTTAAAAAAGAAGTTTTTACCAAGAACAGTACCTACTGGACAGACATATTTGGTTTCTGCAAGTAGTAGCTCAGGAAACTCGCATCATCAGAGACATTTAGTAGCGGAAGGGACATCAATATCCATCATGGCTGATCTATATATCTGGAAGGAATTCCCAATATTAACTTCCTTGAAGCTGAGCATCCAGACTGTGCCTGAAGCACCAAAAATAGAGGAAATGCCTTCCTTTCCCCACAGCTTGTTCCAGATCTAGACATCTCTAATTATTAGGCAAATTGTAATGATGGTTTCATTTTCCCTTACCACCAACCTTAAATGATTCACCTTTGAATGTTCTCTTTGAACAAGTAGGTGGTATAGCAGAGAATATCACTAGTAAGTATAGAATTTGAGGTAAAATTTGAACCAGTTTCTCCTTGACTACAAGCCTAATCCTTTATGTTTTGCAGCAATTACACTGCCTCAGTAGTGAGAGGTGTGAGGTGTGTGAGTGTGTGTGTGTGTGTGTGTGTGTGTGTGTGAGAGAGAGAGAGAGAGAGAGAGAGAGAATGTGTCTGCGTGTGTGTCTGTGTGAATGTTTAACAAATTGGCAAATCTATCCAGTCCACCTATCCATGCATGGTAAATCCAGTCACATAGCATAGGAGCCATGAATTGATTATAATCTGCATTGTTGGAGGTAGTAATGATATGGACGAAATTATAAGCACACTGTAGTGCTTGAAAAATTTGTTCTCCACATACCATTGCCAGTATCTGTAACTGATACCACAGTTCAAAAAAAGAAAGGGAATTTTCATCAACATCTGATGAAATTTGGATTCCTCAGAGGCGGAGCCAAGATGGTGGAAGAAAGGCCATGACTCCCACAAGCTCCTGATAAACCCATCCACTCCCTCCAAAATAATGGCATAAAAAACAATCCAGAGCAAGCTAGCTCACATAAGAACAGAGTGAGACTATTTTCCAGACAAAGCCTGCAACTGGGATCACCTGTTGTTCAGGCTGAGAGAGGAACTCAGCATGTGGGACCAGCCTGGAACAGACTGTGCCTCCTGGGCCTCCTATTGTTTAGGTGCTAGCATCTACTTCTGACACTTGGCTCATGGGCTGATGAGGGGGTTCAGTGGTTAGCCTAGGTAAAGTGGCTGTGGTCTCCCTGGTTCTGAACCAGTGAGCAGACTGGAGTGCTTCAGTGCCCAATGAGGGAGGGGCAAAGGCATTCCAGGCTTCCAATCATAGAGAATCAGAATTCATTCAGACAACTACATCTGGGATGAGATGAGTAGGCAAAGAAAACAGCAGACCATAGACAGCTTCTTTGGGGGAAATATTGACCAGAATACACCCTCAGAAGAAGATAAAAACAAAGTCAAAGCTCCAACATCCAAAGCTTCCAAGAAAAATATGAATTGGTCACCGGCCATGGAAGTGCTCAAAAGGGACTTTAAAGAGAAAGTAGGAGAGATAGAAGGATTATTTAGAGAGATGGAGGAAATAATGGAAAGAGAAATGAGAGCAATGCAGGAGAGTCATGAGAAAAAAGTCAACAACTTGAAAAGACAAATGGGAAAGGAGATACAAAAGTTCTTTGAAGAAAATAAGTGTCTGAGAATTAGTATTGAACAAATGGTAGCTAGTGTCTTTATGAGAAACCAAGACATAATAAAGCAAATCCAAATGAGTGAAAAAATAGAGGGCAATATGAAATTTCTCCTTGGAAAAACAGCTGACTTGGAAAATAGCTCCAGGAGAAATAATTTGAAAATCATTAGACTACCTGAAAACCATGATCAAAATGACAGTTTAGACACCATCTTTCAAGAAATTGTCAGGGAAGGGGCAAGTTGATGGCACATTGGATAAAGCACCAGCCCTGAATTCAGGAAGACCTGAGTTCAAATCCGGCCTCAGACACTTGACACTTACTAGCTTTGTGACCCTGGACAAGTCACTTAACCCTCATTGCCCAATCAAAAAAAAATTGTCAGGGAAAATTGCCCTGATATTCTAGAAGCAAACGGTAAAATGGAATTTGAAAGAATCCACAAATCACTGCCTGAAAGTGATCCCAAAAGGAAAACTTCTAGGAATATTATAGCCAAATTCCAGTGATCCCAGATCAAGGAGAACAAGAACAAAAAGAAAAAGCTTATCGGGGCAGCTAGATGGCACAGTGGATAGAGCACCGGCCCTGGATTCAGGAGTACCTGAGTTCAAATCCGGCCTTAGACACTTAACACTTACTAGCTGTGTGACCCTGGGCAAGTCACTTAACCCCAACTGCCTCACTAAAAAAAACCCAAAAAAACCAAAAAAACAAGCTTATGGAGTGGAGGAGAAGATGGAGGAGGAGTGGGGGAGTGAGTGAAGCTTACTCTCATCAGAATTGGCTTAAAGAGGGAATAACATACTCACTCAGGTGGGTATAGTAATATATTGTGCCCTGAGAAAAATGGGAGGGGAAGGAGATGGGGGAGGGGAGGTAAAGGAAGGAAGGGCAGATGGGGGATGGGGCAGTAAAAAGCAAAACACTTTCAAGGAGGGATAGGGAGAAGGAAAATAGAAAATAGAGTAAATATCAAGGGTAGGGAATAACATGGATGGTAATACAATTAGCAATAGTAACTGTGAAAGAAATGAGCAAGATGAAATCAGAAGGAAGTATGAAAAATTCAAACCATTAATAGAGGAACAACTGATATATCTGAATACAGATTGAAGTATAATTTTATTTGTTAGCTCCTTTTTCTAAAGGAACTGTTTCTATTATCTTTCACAACCTGACTAATGAAAAGATGTTTTTCATAACTGCAAATATATGACTTACATTGGATTGCTGTATTTCATAGGAGGGTCAAGGAGGGAGGGAGGAAGAAACATTTCTAGAACACAAAATTATATAAAATCAGTGTGAAAAGTATTGATGATCAGGAGGAGTTCAGAGAAACCTGGAAGGACTTACAAGAACTGATGCTGACTGAGAGGAACAGAACCAGGAGAACATTGTACACAGTAAAATCAACATTGTGTGATGAACAACAGTGACAGAATTGGCTCTTTTTAGCAATGTAATGGTTCAAAACAATTTAAAAAAAACTTAATGATAGAAAATGTTCTCAACATCCAGAAAAACAAAACAAAACTTGTTTATGAATACAGATTGAACCATACTGTTTCTACTTTTGGGTTATTTTATTTTTCCTTTTTTTTTAATTTTTGAGATTTTTTTCCCTTGTGCACTGACTCTTCTTTTACAAAATGACTAATGCAGAAATATGTTTAATGTGATTGCACATATATAAGCTATATTTAATTGCTTTCTGTCTTGGGCAGGAGGGAGGGAAGGGGGGGTGGGAGAAAATTAAGAACTACAAATCCTATGAAAACAAATGTTGAAATCTAACCTTATATGTAACTGGAAAATAATAAAATACTAAATGAGAATGATTAAATACTTAAAAATAAACATTTTTTAAAATGTGACAAAAATTGATTTTAAAAATTAACATTATTTGCACTAATATTGACATTAATTTATATTTTTTCATTATTTTTCTTTCCAAGAACTTGTTGCTTTCACATAAACCTTAGTCAGTGTTATGGTACTGAGACCAATAATCACATTATTAAAATTGGAAAAACGTTATTCATAATGAGGTCAGGGCAACTTGTGCCTTTAGGCAGCCTCAAGCACTGGAAAATCAATTCAATTCAGTAATCACTTATTCAGTGACTTCAGGGGACAGTACACTCTTCTAGGCACCAAAGAAAGAGAATATTTGGTGAAAGATATTCATTGTTTCCTCTTTTTATTTCCACCTTCTAACGTCTCTGGATTTCTTCAAGATTCAGCTGAATTTTGCAAAAAGTCATTGCAAAAGTCATTCTGAAAAAAGCCTTTCCTGATATCCCTTAATGACAGTGTCTTTCCTCTGTCAATTATCTCCAATTTATCCTACATATAACTACTTTATACATAGTGATTTTCATGCTGTGTCCCTATTAGAATTTGACCTTGAAATCAGGCACTGTTTTTGCCATTTTTTGTATGTCCCCAGATCTTGGTACAGTGTTTGTCAAATAGTAGGCATTTAATGAATGCTAGTCCACTTCCTGATTTAGTGAAATGACATCAGAATGTGTTTAAAGGATAGGACTTAAGGATTTCCAAAGCAAAGGTGGGAGGGGACTAAGGCAAATGTTACACACATAACAAATTTTGCATATTTCTTCCCTCAATAGAATGTCATCTTTATGAGGCATCAAGTATTTTATCTTTGTCTTTTTATTCCAAGTGTTTGTCCCAGTGTTTGTCACATAGTAGACCTTTAACTTATTTTAATCTTTGTTGATTACTTGATCGATTGTAATGGGTTAGTCCCAGAGAACCGAACATGTATGCTAGAACACATCTAGAACAGGGCATACATATTCTAGAACACATATTGGGGAGATAGGTGTTGATAGGTCAATGGATCTGTGATCTTATTTTATGAACACCTTCTCCAGCAATGTCCATCAAAGTCATTCATATGTATCCATATTGTTCATTTCTTTCCCATATACCTATCCCAGGGGATCCCATTTTATGCTAATGGCTTCTCTCATTTTCCATTCACTTTACATAGAGAAAAATGGAACCAACCTATTATTCATCAGAACCCTCTCATTCTCACTTTGTGACAGCCTACATTGTATAGCCCTCATTTTGTTTTTCTGATCACATCCTTCCCATTACTTCATTATCTACAAATTGATGTGGTCTGAGCAAAACAAACATTGCCATCATCCATTGCCCATGGAGATCTGTGTGTGTGTGTGTGTGTGTGTGAGTGTGGTCACTTCCCACCAAGTTGGGAAAATAGTAATCATGAAATTTATTATTGAACGTTGAAAATAGGTGATAAGAGGTTTTAGACTTTTCAGCTGAGAGACTCAGAAAAATACATCACTGCAGGTCCCCATACATTTCAGGGAATGGATGAAGGCAATGTAAAAGACGCCAATTCTACTCAAGTCTGGTGTATTATTACAAATTTGGAAACAGTTTCAAAGGAATGCATCAAAATGTTCAGATAAGCTAAAGCCAAACGTAATAAGATAAACTGTGGATGCTAGTCAGGAAACAAAAAATGAAATAACAAGATAGCACATATATGTACACCTGTACTTATTAATGCATACACACATGTGTACATTTGAGACATGACTATGTAAAGTATATCAGTGTGCATGCATGTGTGTATGTAAGCCTATGTATGTATTTGTATATATACAAACATATATGTTCCTGTGTATGTGTAACTGGAGAAAGATTAAGTATGAAATGACTAGATCAAAGTCATATAATTAATACATGGTATAGGCGATATGTATGTATATATGTATGTATGAGTATATTTCTATATGTGTGTACATATACACATACATACATACATATACATAGAAGATAATCAGACTGTCTTGAAGAAAGGAAGACCTGTGCTCAATTTTTGTTTTGTTTTGTTTTTTCCCATTGGGTTTATAAAGCTGGACAAATCACTCAATCTTTCAATGATCGATCTTAAGAAAACTTTCTAGAAATATAAATTTCAAAGAAATTACCAATCTGTATTGGCACATAGAGTTCCTGCCCCCGCCAATTGTCCCCTATTTCAATGAAATGACAGATTGGATTCCTCTTTGCTAGGGAGGGAGAGAGGGAGAGGCATTTTTTCCTATAGAAACTAACAAATTCATTTAAAAATCATAATAATAAAAGTTATATTTTACCTAGCTCCACATTCTCAAAATATTTTTCAGATACTGAGTAACAGATATCACAACAATTTTGCCAAGGCATTGGGAAATAAAGAGCAAGGTCATCTGACAAATTTGTGACAGAGTAGTCATCAAGTTCTGGGCTCCAAAGTCGACCTCAGAGTCCTCTTCATTAAAGTTCTCACACCATGAATTAGTCTGAGCCTGGTTTCAGGGAAAAATTAAAAGGAAAGAAAGAAACTTTTTAAATGGAAAAATAACAGAATTGAAAGTTTCCATTTATTTTAATTCCATTAACTATGATTAGAATCATTTAGATCTACCTGGCACCTTTAATCTGTTATTTTCAAAGGTAGCTGTAAACATTATTTAATTCAGTCTTATAACAATTGGCAAGGCAGACCCCAGTCTCCCATGTCATAGAAATAATTCCATTTATTTGTTAGATTTGTACAACTGGACCTTTCATGATAAAAAACACCTCAAGGCAAAGTACAAAAGCATAACAATTCATTAAAACACATTAAAAATTGGATGGGAGTAGGTGTCAGTTCCAGGAGCCATGCAGTGTCCATATTGTGGATTAGAGTTTAATGTCTCTAATTAAAAAAAAAATCTTATCTACTCTCTGATTTGTTTCGAGTCTATTGAGTTTCTATGGTGTCCTGAATTATTGGAAATGTGAATAATTGATTTGGAAGCATATTTTTACCTTTTTAAATAAATGGATAAAATGAAATGCAGGCAAGGCTTAGGAAGGGTATTCTTGTTCTCTTTCATGGATTTTCTTAAACCATTAGAATGGCAGCATTTTGAGAACAAGGACAGCCATTTTGTTTAGATTAGAATCCCCAGTGCTTACCAAAATAAGTACTCTATCCATTTATTGATCAATCATTGTATTTACAAGTATATATGTATATATCTATATGTCTGACTGTCCATCCATCTCATTTCCATGAACTTAAATCTTTGGGCCCAAAAGGTATATATTGTCTGAGTTTTACTACAGCACCCTTTTGATCATGAGTGAAGGGGAAGAATTTTGTTATTCTCTGTCTCCTCTACAGGTGAATCCTCTCTTTCTCTCTTTTTTAATTTTCTTGTTGGGGAAGAGGAAATAGAGGGGGAGGGAAAAGGAGTTGGATCCTTTAAAGGTGAATTTTCTCTTTTTATTTATTTATTTTTTTTGATTGGGTCATTTAGCATTTCAGCCTGAGAGATAGGCTTGCATTCAATCTTGGGCTTGGATTCCCCCTCTTTTGCACCCTCTTCGGTCAATTTCTTGCTCTCTATATTCCAGAGTTCCCAATAAGTTAAATCTTTGGGGGAATTAAAGTCTAGGATCAATTGCAGATTTTTCAATGTTATGAGATCAAAAGATCCATTTTCTAACCATTGATTCTCTAGTAATCTGAAATATTTTTATGCCACATAAAATACAGTTTGATAAGCCTGGCTTTTTTCATGTCTGGATGAATTGGTAGTTTATAAGAATCCCATGCTGTGATTGTCATTTTAGGAGAGACCCCTGTATTATATGGTAGGTTTGGGTATTTCTAGTCTTCCTGGTATTTTTAGACTCCCTGGTATTTTCAGTCCCCTTTTTATAATTAAAAAAATCCTCATGACAACACAAAGAAATGAAAAAATAAAAATAACAGCAACAATAAAAAAAGGAATAGAATTATCAAATTCAAGTGCACCAAGGGTAAGCATTATCTTAATATTTGCTTTTGTGAATAGCTAGACTAAAGTACTTAAGAGATCCATTTGAAAATTTAAAGAGCTACACATGTGGAAATAGGAGAAAATTTCTTACTCAACTTGAAGATCAGATGATTGAGGGGTTCAACACTCTACTTTATGGTTTGCCAAGCTGTAATGAGTAAAATCTAATATGTGTGTCCTTACCTGTCCCCCTCCCCCATTGTGGTGGGAGAACTAGCTAATGTTTACTTATAAATTCAGCAACAGTGTAGGCTTTTAAGCATTTAATAAAGTATATTAGAAGGTGAGAGAGAGAGAGAGAGAGAGAGAGAGAGAGAGAGAGAGAGAGAGAGAGAACGAACAGTTGTCCTGGAAGGACTTACATATACTGATGCTAACTGAGAGGAGCAGAACCAAGAGAACATTGTACTTGGTTACAACAACATTGTGTGATGAACAATAGTGATATACAGGCTCTTTTTAGCATTGCAATGGTCCAAAACAATTTCAAAGAACTTCATGACATAAAATGTTCTCAACATCCAGAAAAAAGAACTGTGTTTTATGAATGCAGATTTAACGATACTGTTTCTACTACTGGACTGTTTTTTTGTTTGTTTTGTTTTGTTTTGTTTTGGTTTTTTTGAGGCTTTTCACTTGTGTTCTGATTCTTCTTTCATAAGATTACTAATGCAGAAATATGTTCAATGTGATTGCGCATATATAACCTATATCAGATTGCTTTCTGTCTTGATGGGTGTGAGGGAAAAATTTGGAGCTAAACATCCTATAAAAACAAATGCAGAAAACTACCCTTATATGTAATTGGAAAATAATAGGATACTTTAAAAAATGATTTAGGTTGTTTAAGATCATGATGAGGATTATGAACTACAGAGTTTACACTAACAATTGACTATAAAAACTTTCAGACTCAGAATGGATAAAAGACTGTACATGGAGTTTTGAGGTCATGAGTTCATGTTTTGTCTTTGATGTATAATGAGTGTGTGAACCTTAGTTGTGAAGTGTCCCTAGGAAGCTCTTTAAAAGCATAAATTGGAGGGGGCTGAGCCAAGATGGCAGAGAGGAATCATCAAGCTGCCTGAGTTCTCCTTCTGTTCCCTCAAAAAGAACATTAAATCACGCCTCTGGACGGATTCTGAAACTACATTACTTGCACAGAGATTGAGAGACACAGTTTTCCAACCAGAGATAATTTAGAAGACTTCAGGAAAAGGGGAAAAGATGGATATTCAATGACATTGGGGACTTTCAATGTTTCCTGATGAAAAGACCAGAACTGAATAGAAAATTTGATCTTAACATACAAGAATCAAGAGAAGTTTAAAAAGGTAAACAGAGGGGAAAAATTACTCATTTAGGTTAAACTGTTTACATCCCTATGTGGGAAGATAATACTCATAACTCTTAAGAACCGTGAATGTATTTGGGCAGAGAGAAGGACTTTAAACAGAGGGTAAAAATATAAATTGTCTTTGATGTGATGATACAAAGAAAATTAAGGGGTTAAAAAGGGAGTCTAAGGGGAAGAAAGGAAAGGGGAGGTGGAATTATATCACATGAAGAGGTGAAAAAAAAACCTATTACAATAGAGGGAAAGAAATGAGGGGTGAACATTGTTTCAACCCTATTCTCATTAGATTTGATTCAAAGAGGGAATAACATATATGTTCATTGGGATAAAGAAACTTAGCTCATTCTTTAGGGTAACAAAAGAGGAAGGGAAAAGGGGGGACTGAGAGAAGGGAGGAGAAAAGCAAGGGAGAAAAGGGTAAAGAAAAGAGAGGGGGTGATAAAAAGGGAGGGCAGATTGGGGGAGGCAAGGGTAAGAAGCAAAACATCAGTGAGGAGGAATAGGGTGAAAGAAGGGGGGAAGTACAAAGGGGGTAAATAGAATGGAGGGGAATATACAGTCAGTAATAATAACTGAATGTGAATGGGATGAACTCTGCTATATAATGGAAGCAAATTGCAGAGTGGATTAAAAAGCAGAATCCTACAATATGCTGTTTACAAGAAACACATTTGAGGCAGAGAGATACACACAGAGTAAAGGTAAAAGGCTGGAGCAGACTATATTATGCCTCAGCTAAAGTAAAAAAGCAGGGGTAGCAATCCTTATCTCAGACAAGGCACAGGCAAAAATAGTTCTCATTAAAAGAGATAAGGAAGGAAACTACATCTTGCTAAAAGGTACTATAGATATTCAAGTAATATCAATATTAAATATGAATGTGCCAAGTGGTATAGCATCCAAATTCTTAGAGGAGAGGTTAAATGAGTTACAGGAGGAATTAGACAGTAATACTATACTAGTGGGGGATCTAAATCTCCCCCTCTCAGAATTAGATAAATCTAGCCAAAAAATAAATAAGAAAGAAGTGAAAGAGGTGAATAGATTACTAGAAAAGTTAGACATGATAGATGTATGGAGAAAATTGAATGGGGATAGAAAGGAATATAACTTTTTATTAGCAGTACATGACACATTTTCAAAAATTGACCATGTATTAGGGCACAAAAACATCATAGTCAAATGTAGAAAGGCAGAAATAGTAAACGCATCTTTCTCATATAATGATGCAATAAAAATTACATGTAAGAAAGAGCCATAGAAAAGTAGAATGAAAATCAATTGGAAACTAAATAATTTCATTCTAAAGAATAAACGGGCCAAACAACAAATCATAGAAACAATCAATAACTATATCCAAGAGAATGACAATAATGAAAAAACATACCAAAATCTATGGGATACAGCCAAAGCAATGCTTAGGGGAACATTTATAGCTTTAAATGCTTACATGAATAAAAAAGAGAAAGAGGAGATTAATTAATTGGGCATGCAATTTAAAAAGCTAGAAAAAGAACAAATTAGAAATCCTCAATTAGATACTAAACTAGCGATCTTGAAAATTATAGGAGAAATTAATAAGATTGAAAGCAAAATAAAAAACCACTATAGAATTAATCAATAAAACTAAGAGCTGGTTTTATGAAAAAAAATAAAATAGATAAAATATTGGTTAATTTGATTTAAAAAAAGAAAGAAGAAAACCAAATTACTAGTATCAAAAATGAAAAGGATGATGTTACCTCCAATGAAGTACAAATTAAATCAATAATTAGGAATTACTTTGTCCAACTGTATGCGAATAAATTTGACAATCTAAATGAAATGGATGAATATTTCCAAAAATACAAACTGCACAGGTTAACTGAAGTGGAAAAAAAATCCTTAAATAAACCCATATTAGAAAAATAAATTGAATAAGCCACCAGTGAACTCCCTAAGAAAAAATCCCCAGGGCCAGATGGGTTTACAAGTGAATTTTGCCAAATATTTAATGAACAATTAATTCCAGTATTATACAAATTACTTTTAAAATAGGTGAAGATTATTTTGATGCATGTATACCTATCTATATATCTTTATATACATCTATATATGTATCTATTAACTTAGAAATCTGCATATACATATTTCTCTGTGCGCATTGTTTTTTTTTCATTTTTTTCTGCAGAAGGGGAAAATTTTGTCATCAGGAGCCATACTAAGGACTCGGGAAATTAAAGATTCCATCAACGTGTCTTCAATGTCTGAGCCCAGCAATTAATTCTAATATGTTAAAGGACTTTTATGTTTATGATCCATCATCATGAAATGTAGGCTCATTGTGACTTGTATTTTTTCATGAACTTACCTCATTTTATTTATTAGCATCCATTTATATCTTACTTTGTAATATATACTTTCCCCCAAAGTAATAAAATGAATTTCTTTTTTTTAATCTATATTTCAAGTGGTTTTTATTCCAATTAGTCAGAATGAGTGAGGCTTTATCATATAGAGAGTTCACCCAGGGTTTGAAATTTATATCAATGGAAAAAGAGGATGTTAATTCAATTGAACTGATTTTTATTAGAAACCTGCAGTATGCAAGAACCAAAGTGCATTAAGCAAATAGAGTGTGTAAGAATTTTTTAAAGTAATAAACATTTTTACTTATAGTTTTGGGTTTCATTGGGGGGGTCAATGAGGGATGAGTGACTTGTCTAGGGTCATGCAGCTATTAAGTGTCAAGTGCCTGAGGCTGGATTTGAACTCATGCCCTCCTGAATCCAGGGTAAGTGCTTTGTCCACTGCACCACCTATTTGCCCCCTTAGGTTCCATTATTTATCCCTCCTTCTCTCCCTTACCTCCCCCTCTCCCTGAGTCAGTAAGCAATCAGATGTGAGTTATACATGTATGATTTATGTAAAAATTACCATATTTGTAATTTTCTATAAGAAAAAGAAAAGAAAAAATAAAAGGAAGTGAAAAATAGCATGTTTCAGCCTGTGTTCCATCTATATAAGTTCTTTCTTGGGAAGGGGATAGTATGTTTCATCAATAGTCTTTGGGATTTACTTGGATCATGTATTGTTGAGAATAGTTAAGTCATTCATAGTTCTTCATCAAAAAATATTGCTGTCTCTCTGAAACATGTTTTCCTGGTTCTGCTCATTTTACTGTACATCAGTTCATACAAGTCTTTTCAGGCTTTCTGAAATCATCCTGCTTGCCATTTTTATAGCACAATATACATCACCATTATATAACACAGCTTGTTTAGCCATTTCCCAATTGAGGGGCATTCCTTTGATTTCCAATTCTTAGCCACCACAAAAAGAGCTGATATATATATATATATATATATATATATATATATTCAAGACTTTTTAATGAACAGTAGGCAGAACTAAGAACAATATTTGGAGGCTTCCAATCCCTTCTCTGATGGTAATTGAATGTTGTGACGTTAAGAAAGTCCTTTTGCCTTAATATTCTCAAATGTGAAATGTCATGGTGGTACTAGAGATCCTCTCAGGTCTTTTCCACCTTTATATTTATGATCTAGTGACTCCAACTTGAAAAGAACTCAAAGAATTAGTGTATAGGTGTGGGGGGGGGGTGGGGATAAATCTTAGAGATTAATACTTTTGAAAAGGGTAATTAGATGTGGAGTTAAACACAAGGACTTACTCTGTTTGACAACTGCACCAGGAGGATATTTCTTATTTCTCCCATTAAAAATATTTCAGTTGCTAGGAGAAAGGTAATTTTACAGAGAGACATTTAAAAGATCATGTTACTCTCTAGTCTCTGGGAGTCTACCCCATAACATAAGGGACATCCCTCTCTACCTCAGAAATATCACCTATCATCCACCCCTTTGACATCTCCCAGGGATTATTTAGTATGATGGCCTTGGTCACATTGATTTTTTTCTTTGCACTCTTTGTTTTTTGTTTGTTTGCTTCTGAAGGTTGCCTAATGCCATTATCTCTCTCTGCTCCCAAGTAATTTTCAGTATGAAATTTCTACAGAGCAAACTTCATTTGGTACCTTCTCACCCACATCCTCTACCTAATCAATTTCATTCTCAAGGATGTCCAGTCTCGATGGACATGAGGATCTAGCTCTTAATTTGCCCTAATCCTATGGTTTGCCATAATCCTATGGTTTTCCACCTTCTCTTGTTAATTGTCCCTTATATCTTCAGGATCAACAGTGCTAGGAATAGGGAATGAAATTTAATTCACAAACAAGAAATGTCTTAACTAGGTTAGAGTTAATAACATCACCAGGATTGCATCATCCTGAAATCCAGTTGGTTCATTACCTAGAACCAAAAGATATTTGGCAAGGCTTTAGGCTCAGACACATCCCTTAGAGGACTGACCAGAAGATTGCTTATCTCATTCAATAATCCAGTCAATAATAGGAAATTTTCTGTGGTTCCATGTGTCTTACTATCTGACTTTTGTGGCAAAAGCACATTACTGTCATTATGTTAAATATCAATTTTATAGTGTCACAACGAGAGATTCTCTCAGCAATCCCTCAGAGAGTGAAGCACTTTGGATGTGAAAGTTGTATCATCCTGGAAAGCAGACACCTGGATATACATATTTTTCACATATTACCTGTGAATAAAATCAAGAAATATGAAAAGCTTCCTTAATACACATATTTTTTTTTTGTTCTTTATCCCACACATGCAACCCACAAGACATGGAGAAATATTGTGATATGAGACCCAGGTTCCTCTCAAGAGAAGATGGATCTACCAGATCAAGAAGAAGCAGCAATGCCATTTTATGTGCTCCATGAGGCCTTTGAAATGTCAGAACTCAAGGAAGGCCATGAGCATTTTGGATTAATCCTTAATTGGGGCCTTCTGGGAGAGCATGGGTCAGAGTAGAAAAAGTGCTGAAGAAACAGAAAAAAAGTTCTTTACCAGGAGATACATATAGAGGAGGAGTAAAAGGAGAAGGACAAGGAAGAGGAAAAGAAAAAAAAGAGGAGGAAGAGGAAGTAGATGAGGAAAAAGAGGAAAGAGGAGGACAATGACAATAATAACAAAAAGATGAATGCTAAGAACAAGAACAAGAAAAGGAACAAGAAGAATTATAGCAAGAAAACATTGCAATCTGGTTATGCCCACCAAGGATCTTTCAGCTGTGCTTTGGAATAAATTCAGCTTTGTGTCTTTACATATTATATCAATAAAAATATTTTCTTTTTATTAAGCACCTTCTATCACACAGGTAGAAAGGGGATAAGGAACTAGTATTAAGGTCAGGAAGATGTGAGTTCAGATCTCACATCTGACACATGATTCTTTCATGAGCAGAAGAAAGTGTTATTATAGCCTCCAAGGCTATAAGTAAAAGATGAATGCTAAGAACAAGAACAAGAAAAGGAACAAGAAGAATTATAGCAAGAAAACATTGCAAATTGATTCAAAATCTCATTTGGATTCTATATTTGACCCTGGAAATAATGCAATGCCACTGAAGCTTATTGAGTATGAGGGTGACATGGTCAGACATGTCTTTAGGAAGATATGGCTGAGTGGAAGATAGGCTGAGTGGAAGAAGGACTGTGATAGGTATGAATTACTCAGGAAAAAAATAGAAGTTAATTGAAATAGTATAGGAATAAAATAATGAATACCTGCACCAGTATGGTGCCTTTGTGGGTAGAGAAAGAAGGGGGCATGTATCAAAAAACTGTTGAGAAATTAGGAACAATATGATTTGGCAACAGACTAGATATCGGAGGTAAGAATGCAGTTGCAAGTTTGAGTGACTTGAAGCATGGTATCATGGTAATATGGAAATTTAATTATGGAAATTTAGACAAAGTGAAGATCACGGATAAAAGGTAAGGCGATATACTTTGCATACATTAAGATGCCTATGTAAAATCCAGTTTGATATGCCTAAAAAATAGTTGATGATGGAGGATTGGTGCTTAGGAGAAATAGTACCACTAATTCATGGGCTCTGCTCTTGAAGTTATCACATTCTCATGAATGAAAACTCATAGGGATCTATGAGTAATTATAGAGTGTATCAGCAACCATGTGACATGAGCAACCATGCAACACTAGAAACCATGTAACACTCGAAACCAGGAAGAATATGTTCATGACTTTAGAGCTCTCAAAGACCTTAGATATTGTCTAGTCTAATTGGAAGAGTGTCAAAACCAGATTGAATTTTCTCACAAGAGCCAATTGCTAAATTTTCAGTATGATGATTTCCTCCTCCTCCTTCTTCTTCTTCTTCTTTTTCTACCACTTCATTCATGACTGACTATCTATGAACTTAGTTGAGGCTTTCTTGACAAAGATAATGAAATAATTTGTCATTTCCTTCTCCACTTCATTTTATAGATGAGGTAACTGAGGCTGACAGGGTTAAGTGACTTGCCTAGGGTCACATAGCTAGTAATTGTCTAAGGCCAGTTTTGAAATCTTCTTGACTCCAGGTCCTGCACTCTACCTACTGTACTACCAAATAAGCAAATGCAACTAATTATTGTTACATTGATTATCCATACTTAAGTAAGTAAAGAAGAATAAGAATAATGTAAAAAAAAAGAAGGATGTAGATGAAATTAATAAGTTCCAGGCACATTTCTTCATAACCTGCCATTAAACATTTACCATCATATCCCAGAGTCTAACAAACTAATTTTAAGAGGAAACTGAGATGCACTGAGATCATGATAGCAGAAGAAAAAGCCAAATTAAAATTCTTTACCTTCAAAACTTTTTTATTCCATGAAGTTTCTGGGAATGTTTATTTTAATCAATTAATATTATTAGTTAATTTGAGGATTTGAGCTGGTTCATAAGAGAAATCAATCATCGTTAGAGACTGGTCAAATCAGAATGCAAATCAGATGGGATAATTCACATAAGGAAATTCAAGTAGTACATTGGCTTTGGGCTTAATATATCTAATTGTGTTAGGCAAGTGAAAACTCACCTTGCCCTTCATATTGCATCCAGTCATTTTGCCATCTGTCCTGGTCCCAAAGATACATCAACCATAGTCAGCAAATTTCTGCTGGATCTTGCCTGAAACCAAGTGTCAGTACTTCTTCCTGATCATCTCCCTACCTTACTCCCTTCACTCTGGCTGCAAATATAGCCTTCATGGCTCTTCCTGGGCATCTCCATAGCATTGTGCTATTTGTTTCCTTATCTATTTATTTATTGCTAACTTCTATGTGTAATCTTTCCCAACTAAAAAAATAAAGTCCTTTTAGGGCAGGGGCTATCTTTTTTGCTTGTTTTTGTAGCCACAATACTTATTATAGTTCTTAGCACTTGTTAGTCCTTAGTCCATGTTCTGTCTATTAATACATCATTTTATCTAGCTAGCTAGCTAACCCTAATCAGTCTTTGTGTTTGGAACTTCTATTGATTTTCTCCAATATTAAAAGAAATGAGAAAGTTTATAGTTGGGATGAAATTCAAACATCGGTATTGTCTTTGGCCTTGACATAACATCCACTCAATCCTTCTCCATATTTGAATTCTGCCTCTTGGATCCTGCAGACTCTACTGAACTTTGACAATCAGTAAAAGGAAATTTTTATTCTCTATAATTTTTCATTTGCCTAGAAATGATTTCCCTTCCAGGATAACTCTCCAAAAACTTAAAACGACAACAACAGCAGCATCAGCAACATCAACAACAATTTATATGTGGTCTTCTCCAAAAGGTAGGCCCTGAAAATCCCTGTTAGGTGAAGTCTTCTTCCTGTGAATGCTTATAATAATCATGAGCTCCCAAGTTCTTTTAACACTCTAAGGTGATATTTCTGCTATCATTATTTTGAAATGTGAGTAATATTTTTATTCAACTTTACATGGATTTAAACCATTTTTCCCCATCTAGACTATGAACTTCTCAAGGGCAGGAACTATTTCTTATTTTTCTTTGTATTCCCTGGGGTGCCCAGCATGCACTCAATAAACATTGGATTTACTTTCAAAGTCATCCAGTCACAAGCTTTTTCATGATCCCTTATAAAAAAGGAACTTTAATATCATTTGTCCCCAGGCATCTACCAACAACAGCAAAATGATATTTCTTAATCAGAATTTACCTTTTAGGTCATAAATTCAACTTTTCAAGGCTGTATAGTTTGGGGGGATTCTCCATTGGAAAAAAAAATGTCAGGTCTATTGATCATTATCATCCTAACTTCAATTTTCTCTTCAATTCCTTGAAATTTGAAAAGAAGCTTTTCGTCACTTTTGAATGGCAGTTATTATATAACCAACACAGTCAGCAAAGATTTCCCCTTTCGCTGATCTTTCTCTACACATAATGTTTGAACTATTTCCATGGTAAAATTGGATGTTTAAAGGATATCAGGGACAGGTTTTCTTTGCTTATTTTTATTTTTTTTAGTCAGTAAAATTCCACCATCTTTACCAACTCAATATTTCCTCCCCCTACCCATTGACAAAAAACAAATGTTAAACCTGTTACAAACATGCACGTTAAGGAAAATTGAATACACATATCATCTTGTTCAAACCATGCTCTCAATTTTCACTCTGATTCCATCATCACACTAAAAGGAAGTGGGTACTATCATCATCATTTATACAGTATTTACTAGATGAGATGTACTGTGTGTGATAAAATAATGGAATTTGACAGATGCCCAGTGGCCCCACCTGAATGATTTAGTATTGATTGAATTGGGTGAGTGTGAGAAACTGACTAAATACCTAATTGGGGATGATTGGATGGAAGCCACACCTGGCTGGCCTTGAGTGACATGTTGGTATACTACTGATGTCAGCAGGGGGACCACTCTCAGACAACCAGCCTGAAGGGCCTCCCCTTTGGGGGAGGGAGAGAGAAAGTAAGAAGGGAACTCTTACTCATAGAAGCTCTCTTTCCTTTTGGTGAGCTTTGGGAACATACCAGAGAGGGACTGCACAGCTGACTCTTATTGAAACTACTGACCCCAGCTGGTGAGTTTGTGGAAGCACCAGATCTTTGAAGCTAGCTGAGCTGGAAGCAAGTTTGAGGTTTGAGTTAGTCTTTGCTAGAGCCTGGGAGCTTATTCATTTTCTCTTAGCCTATTCCCTTGTCCCTGGTGTTATTAACTTCACCTTTGTTGTAAATTTCATTCCCATTAATAAAACCTAGTTTTTTTGTGGAAAAGAGGCTATTAATCTCATTTCTTATTAGCCTGGGAGAAATAACTAAAAAAAAGGCAGTTTGGAAGGGAGGAAACTTTGGAACTAGAGGTCTCTCTCTATTTTCTGAACCCCAATATTAAGGCAAGTCACCAAATTAACTCTCCCCATATTAAATCTGGCCCTTACATGTGCCAAACCTGGTGTCATTCTATCCTTCTCCCTAGCCAACATTTCTCATTTCTAAGAAGTTTTCAAATCTTATCAATCCTTCCTTTACATCTTTCACATCAGAGTCTTTCTCTCCAATCAGATTTACCACTCTAGTTTAAAGCCTCATTAACTTTTACCTGGATAAAACAAATTAAAAAAAAAACCCAAAACCTGTCTACTTTTGTGTTCTACCACCTGCATCTTCATACTCCTACCCATATTTAACTTAGACACCCAAGTGATTTTCCTAAACATGGATTACTCCTCCCATTTTTAGCTCCAGCACTTCCCATTGTAAGGTAACAATGTAAAACTAAAGATTTTCATTCTAACTAATACTAACTTTGATTAGTTATAATCCCTTTTTCAAAGTTGTATTTACTTCTCAGGATTCTAGGGGTACTGTTGAGGAGTTGGACTGATGTCTCCTTTAATCTTTTGAGCTCAAAACCCCATTTCTGGGTGTTCTTTAATACATAGTTATAAGTGAGTACCACCACAGTATTATTTAGTCTATTAGTATCAACGAGGTTTTATAAAGATATATTTACTGAGAAAATACTGCAATAAATTATCCCCTCCAACATATCAGGACACAATTTTCTCCATACAACTTTGGCCTTTTGGGATATTAGTTTCAAACTTCAAATATTTTCTACAAAACATGTGTTCTATCAAGTTTTCTTCTTGACGAGCAGCATAGCTTGTCAATAAGTCATTTTCTCTTTCTCTTGTAACAGGATTAATGCAGAAATAGGATTAATGTTATTATGTGTGTATATATATGTGTGTGTGTATATATATATATATGTATATGTATAGAGATATATAGATATAACCTATATCAGATTACCTGCTGTCTAGGAGAGGGGGGAGGGAGGGAAGGGAGGGAGAAAAATCTGAAATTGTAAAGCGTGTATAAACAAAAGTTGAGAACTATCTTTACATGTAACAGAAAAAATAAAATACCTCATACATTAAAAAAAAAATAAGTCATTTTCTCTGAGTCATTTCCTATAGAAAGATTTTCTTAAAACCCCAAATTAATGTGTACTAACTCATCAAAGCAATATATAGATATAGAGAAAGATAGATACATACCCATATAGGTTTTATGTAATTAAATATAGATGGGGATGTGAGTAAGGATTAGAGACAGTTATAGAATTAGATGGGTGAAAAGACAGAAAATGATGAGAGAAAGACATTAAAGGGAGTTGAGGGAGATGAAGAAGCATAACTATACAAATAGGTCTATTTACACATTCTACAGTAGAGCATATCTCTTCCCAAGGAGAATGGGGACTGCTTAGCGTAAGGAGGAATTATTTTATCTTTGTATTACCACAGAGTAGCATTTAATAAATCCATTTGGATTGAATTCCATATTTCTAAGTCCTAGTACCAACATAGAATATTCTCAAAATTAAAATAATGCTAATAAACATTTGATTCTGTTGTTAAGTGCTTGAAGACTCATTTTACATTTCCCTATATTTTCTCTTTCCCGTACCAAAAATAAAAATCCCAAATCTTTCACACATTCTTCAGATGTGTCTGAATTCTCCCTCCAACCTAGTTCACTCATTCAGATATTTTCTAAATTATGAATGGCTCTATTAAAATATAGTGAGCAGAATTAAACAGTACTGCAGAAGGAAAAAAATAATTACAAGTCAGTGGGAGCATGGCTTCTTCTTCTTCTGCCATAGATTTTATGGCTCTTTACATAGCTCAAGATACCATTGGCTTCTGTGACAGCAACATTATGTCATTGAGTTTTCAGTGAAGCTCTCTTTATGTCTCGTTATCTCTCTGTGTTTGTCTTTGTGTGTCTTTCTGCCTCTTTCTATTTGTCACATGAACTTGATCACACTTTTTCCCCTCTGTGCCTCTTTCCATGCCTTTACAAAATTGTGGCAATGATACTTATTACATTTACTCACACATAGTTGTTATCAGGACATAATGAGAAAATATGCTTTGAAAATCCTTCAAGTGAAATATCAATGTCACTAATATTTATTTCTCCCGCTTACAAAATGGGTTTCCATGAAAAGAGCCACCTTTTTTGTGATCAAAATTCTTGCTGCTTTGTTAGGCCTGTAATAGAACATTCAGTCAGTCAACAAGCATTTATAAAGTTTCTCACATGTACTAAGTTTTGTGCTAAATGATGGGGATACAACGATAGGAACATTGGTCTTTTCCTCCAAGGAGCTAACATTCTGATTGAAACTGACTGACACGTAAAGAACAATGGAGAGACATTGTGGGCACGGAACACATTGCAACATAGAGTCAATAAGGAACTCTGCTGAATAAAGGAGTACTGGACACCACCCAGGAACTGTATAACAGGACACATTCAAGCTGATCATGAGGCAAGAGCATGAGACATCAGTGAGTTCTTCTCTGGTTCCTCTGTAATGTTGGGAGAAATAGAGTACAGGTTCCAGAATATGAGAACCTTCTGAGATGAACTTTAAGGAGGACATGAAGCAGACAAACAGACATCTTTGGGGTTGTAATTGGTGTCTTTAGAAGACACTATCTTTTTTTTTTTTTTTTCAGGGCAATGGGGGTTAAGTGACTTGCCCAGGGTCACACAGCTCATAAGTGTCAAGGATCTGAGGCTGGATTTGAACTTAGGTACTCCTGAATCCAGGGCCGGTGCTTTATCCACTGCACCACCTAGCCACCCCTAGAAGACACATTCAATACAATGGGATAAGAGAAAGATTTGAGAATTTGAGTACAAAGCGAATGGGGAATTTTTATTTAATAGTGTTTTTCAGCTGTGTGCTTAAATGAAACGTATTAATATAATTGATTGATAAAGATCTATAGGTCATAGTAGTAAGTTTATATTTATAATTTGCCTTTCATTTATTTAAAATACACTTAATCACAAGTGAAAAACTGTGGAAAATGTATTTGGCAAATCAATCCAAATCATTTTTTTTTTAAAAAAGAGGCTTTGCTTAGTTATTCTAAATAAAGGAAATTTGGAATTTCCATTAACTAAACATAAATTCTAATAATGATAAAGATCTCATAATAATAATAACACAATTATATTGTACTTTACATTTTGTAATAGTTATATAATTTGTATATTTATGTTAAAATATTCATATTTGATCATAATGTTGTTATCATAAAAACAAGGAACTTGAGTATGAGGAATGATTCAGTGATTTTCTCAGAATCACACAGAAAATAAGGCATAAGTTGACCACAAGTCTCCTTGATGCAAAACACAAAACACTCTCCATGCTGTATCATCTACAAAGCACATACAGCTGCTGAAAGGTTTAAACTCTGGTAATATCTTATTTCTTCTTCAAATACTTGTATATGTATTTGCAAGATTATCATTGATTAGGAAAAGTGATTAAAGTTGTTCTACTTAGAGTATGAAACCACTAATAGGGGTGATGGGTTACAAAGAAAGACATGCATTTCAGCTTGCCGTAAGGAAAATTTCCCCAACAAAAGCTGATACCAATGTGGAAAGAACTGCCTTGCAACTCATGGAATCATTTTATCAAAGGTTTGATCATAGCTCATTGGGGATGTTGTCAAGGGAATTCCTTGTTGAGTTTGTGTTGCATTAGATGCCCAGTGAAGTCCCAGTGATTTAGAAACTGTGATTCTGTCACTCACCTCATACATACAGCTTTCTGTCTATGTTTCTGGATAGATTGTAAATGTTAAATGAATCCTAAGTATTAAAATATCTTAGGAACAATTATACTTTAATTTGAGGGCTTGGAGTTGGTCATTCAGAGTTATTATTATTTTTACTATATTCCTTCTTGTTGTGTATCTGTATCTTTTTGTCTTGTTCTCTATCTCTATGTCTGTCTTTTTGTTTCCCTGTGATTCCATCTCTTTTTTCTGGTTCTTTATCTTTTTTCCTAATACTCTTTCTCTGTTTCTTTGCCTTTTTCTGTCTCTACCTGCATATCTATGTCTCTATATCTTCCTCCCTTCCTTCCTTCCTTCCTTCCTTCCTTCCTTCCTTCCTTCCTTCCTTCCTTCCTTCCTTCCTTCTTTCCTTCCTTCCTTCCTTCCTTCCTTCCTTTCCTCCTTCCTTCCTTCCTTCCTTCCTTCCTTCCTTCCTTCCTTCCTTCCTTCCTTCCTTCCTTCCTTCCTTCCTTCCTTCCTTCCTTCCTTCCTTCCTTTCATTTTTTCCTCTCTCTTCCCTCTTCATTAAATCAAAAGATAGACTTAGAATCTAAGATCTTTGTGCAACCTCCCAAGGCTAATAAAATGAAAAAGTCAAAATATAAATTATGCTTCAAACTTAAAAGTACAGAGTAATTATTTAATTGGTTACAAATTCTTTGCATTGGATGGATTTACTGTGTTGTTGTTGAGCTGTTGATTTTCTGTATCTATAGCAGGCATAAATTCTATTAAAAAGAAGCTGAAGGGGTTCCAAGAAATCATTGGCCAAACACTATCCATTTATTTGCTTGGGAGCTGTTCCCTGATTATTTTGAGTGGATTAGTAGCTGAAGTTGACATTTCATCAACATCATTTCCTGCTTGACAGCATACTAAAATTATGCAAGGATAGAGCTACCTCAGGGATAAGAGGACTTTGGAGGCTGTATCTGTATCCAGGCTTCTCATTCCCAGGACTTCTCTCTTTTTATTTATGCCATAGCTGCTTTTGAAACTCAGCTAATGTGCTACTCCTACGCGAAACATTTCTAGATAATTCCCCCATGAGTTTATTAAATCTTTCTTGCCCTCTCCATAGTAACTTGCATTTATTTTCTCTATATGTTGTATTTACTTATCAACATACATGTTATTTTCTGCTAGTAGAATGGAAGCCCATTGAGGCCCAAGCATTTTTCCATTTTTGCTCTTATATACATAGTGCAGTAGCTCTTAAACAGCATGTGTGTGAATGCAGGTATGTGGGAGTTTGTGCATGCATGTGTACTTGTGTGAGATGGCACTTTAGTAAAAATGCTTATGAACCCCTTCTCAAAATAATTCATTTTGAAGTCAGGAAACAAAATATCTAGGTTTGTGAAAGTGTTTTGGGAGGGATTAACAAAAGTACTCTGTTCACTCTTTCTGTTCAGAGGAAATTAGGTAATTGTAAGTCAATGAACCTTAGACAATAAAGAGATTTACTTTGTGCTAACATGGCATGGATATGCCACAAAGATACAGAGACATTTAACTTTGCTGTATATTGTGAGGACCAATTTTTAATTGGGGAGTGTTAGCTAAGTGGCTCACTGCAATATTGGGGCAATGAAGGAGACCAACAGCCTCCCTCAAAACAGAATAGGATTTATTTTAACAAGAACAAACTTAAAAAAAAGAAAAAAACAACACAAAAAGGATCAGTAGGATCAAGGGAAAGGAAATAAAATGGGGAAAGGGAAATTATACAACCTGAAACCACCACTCAGGAATCAGCTGAGAATATACAGCAGCGTCTTCCAGCGCCTTCCAGCTTCCAGCTAGAATGCCGGAAAAAAAAAAAAAAGCAAAACAAAAAACAAAAAACAAACATCCCTTCTTCCCAGCAAACCCCACACAGCCCCAGCCAATTGGCTGGCTACTCTGACAGTCACATGACTGCCCTCACTAGCCTTCTAATCATTATAATTTTGCCCAGGCCCATGTAGGCTTGGCAAGTGGTGATGACGAGGTGCCAGCGCCATGGCAATGGCTATAACCAGTGGGTGGAGCACTGTGCGGCCAGTGCCCACTGAGGCATAAAAACCTCAAATAACAATAATTCTTTACAATATTCAATCTCCAGCTTGTATGTATGTAGAAAACTCTGTGCAATGGGGAACAATAAGGGGATTTATATGGCCTTGAAAACTCCACCAAGTCTGAGGGGCTCCAATTTCATGGGATTGACACTTTTTATATCTTAAGGTTATAAAGAAGTGGCTTCAAGGGAGACAGAGTCCAACAAAGGCCAAGGCTTTGCTACCTTTTATGGAAAAATAATTCTCATGTTGGTATATGGGAACCCATCTTAACATCATAGGAAAGAAATCTGCACTGTTATTTTTAATAGTAGTTGTAGTGGTGGTAATAGTTAGTGGTGGTGGTAGTAGTAATAGTAACAGTAGTGGTGGTGGTGGTAGCAGCAGCAATAGCAATAGCATTAGCATTAGTGGTAGAATTCACATCAACATTAATAGTAGAATTAATAGTAGCATTAGTATTAACATTAATTAGCATTATCACACCTTTTCAATATTATTAGAATTAGTAATACCAGTAGAATTAGTATAACTATTAGTTTTTACTTGAAGGTTTGCAAAGGCCTTTACAAATAGTTGTTGTTTTTCTGTTGTTTTTCAGTTGTGGCCCCCTTTCAGGTTTACTTAGCAAAGATAATGGAGTGGTTTGCCGTTTCTTTCTCCAGCTCATTTTACATATGAGGAAATTGAGGTAAATAGGGTTAAGTGACTTACCTAGGGTCACACAGCTAGGAAATGTCTGAGGCCAGATTTAACCTCAAGAAGATGAGTCTTTGATTCCAGGTTATGTATTCTATCCATTGTGCTACCCACCTGCTAAATATGGTCTTATTTCATTTTCATAGCCAACGTGGGAGATAGATTAAGTGCTAGAGTTTTTTTTGTTTTGTTTTGTTTTGTTTTGTTTTGGTTTGGTTTGGTTTGGTTTCATTTTGGTTTTGTTTTTCAGGGCAATGAGGATTAAGTGATTTGCCCAGGGTCACAAAGCTCTTAAATGTTAAGTATCTGAGGCCGGATTTGAACTCAGGTCCTCCTGAATCCAGGGCCACTACTTTATCCACTGTGCCACCTAGCTTCCCCAAAGTTCTAAAGTTTTGAAACAAAATTATTCTAGAATCTTAAATGTTGTGGATATTGAAGAAAGAAATAGTATGTTTTTTATTTGTATGTACATGCACATGCATGTGTGACACGATCATGCACACACACACGTGCGCACACACACACACACACATACACACACATGCACACAAACACATATTTTCCCCCAGTGCACAGGAACTCACTATGACTGAATCTTGAGATAGTCAAAATATATATGACAATTGTTGAGATTCTAAAAGAATGTCAGAATGTCTTCTGTCTTCTCAAATATAAAGGAAAACAAAATCCCTGCTATAGTCTAAAGACTGTGAATTATAAATTAGTAATTATGGAATAGTTCTTTGTCCCTGGATCATTTCTATTCAAACTTCACCAAAAAAATCTGTGAATAAATTATTATTATTGTATTAAAATAATAATTGGTGATGATGATCATAATACCACCCTCACAATAATAAACATTTTGTAGTATCAACCTATCAGTTAGTAAACATATATTAATAACCTAATATTAACTAGGCACTATTCTCCCTCAGTGAGCATGCAATTTAATGTTAGAACATGAGACAGGGAAAATAAGCAAAAATGGGAGTGAAAGAATGCAGCCATATAGCAGTGTAATGATGGAGAAAATCATAGAAATCCAAAAGAGTTTAGCCAGGTAGAAAATGAAGAAAAGGCTTGGCTGGGCTCTTCCATAAATAGTGGTTCTAAAATTCATGAATCTATCTTCCAATCAGAGACATAGGAGGGTTATTGATGAAATGAGAATACCAAGTCTCATTGGATTTTTAAAAATATATTTATTTTTAGCATTCTTTTCTCTTTAAAATTTTGAGTTCCAGATGCTCTCCTTCCTTTCCACTTATCCCCCAACCTTTGAAAAGGCAAACAATATGTAAGTTATACATGAAATAATGTGAGATAATGTAAAACATATTTCCATATTAGCCATATCACAAAACAGCAAAAAGAAAAAAAAAAGGAGGATACTATACATTAATTTGTACTCAAGAGTTTGTCAGTTTTCTCTCTGGAGGTACATATTGTGTTCTTTTTTTTTATTATTCTATAATGAGTCCTTTGGAATTATTTGGAATCATTGTATTGAACAGAGTAGATAAGTCTTTCAAAACTTATCATCATTACAAAATTCTTGTTATTGTGCACAATGATGTCCTAGTTCTATTCACTTCACTTTGCATCATTTCATATAGGTTTTGCCATTTTTTTTTTAACTACAGATCTTATTTCTTTTAATATAATACTATTCCGGGCACCTAGGTGGTGCAGTGGATAGAGCACCGGCCCTGGAGTCAGGAGTACCTGAGTTCAAATCTGGCCTCAGAAACTTAACACTTACTAGCTCTGTGACCCTGGGCAAGTCACTTAACCCCAATTGCCTCACTAAAAAAAAATAAAATAAAATAAAAAATCCATACATATAGTCTTTCAAAAAGTTAAGAGTAATAAAAAAAAAATATAATACTATTCCATCACAATCATATGCTATAGCTTGTTCAGCCATTCTCTAATTGAGTAACATCCCCTTAATTTCCTATTCTTTGGTACCACAAAAAGAGATGCTATGAATATATTTTTACACAAAACAGTCCTTTTCTTTTTCCTTTGATTTCTTTGGAGCACACGCCTAGTAGTAGTATTGTTGGATCAAACTGAATGCAGTTTTATAGCCCTTTGACCATAGCTCCAAATTTTTCTGACAATGGTTGGATCAGTTTGCTACTCCTCCAACAATTCACTAGTGTACCTCATCTCCTCATCTAACATTTGCCATTTCTTAGGGGTATGAGGTGGTATCTCAGAGTTGGTTTATTTTTTTCTTTCTCTAAAAAAATTGTGAATTAGAACATTTTTATATGACTATAGCTTTTATTTATTTTTATGATCGTATGAAAGCTGTTTACATCCCTTGAGCATTTATCAATTGGGAAGTGGCTCTTATTTTTTACAAATTTGACTCAGTTTCCTATAGATTTGAGAAATGAGGCTTTTATCAGAGAAATTTATTATGTTTTTATATTACTCCAAAAGACTCTCTTGCTTCCAACTGCTGCCTGCAATCAGTCTTAGTCCTTACTATATTCCTCCATATCTCTATGCCTTTATTCTCCTAACTCCCTATTGAGCAAGATAGATTTCTATACCTAACTGAATATGTATGCATTTATATGTATATATTTATCCATATACATATACACATGTATGAATATGCATGTCATACACAAACATATTCTTTCCTCTTTGAGACAATTCTGATAAGAGTGTGATTCAAGCATTTCCCACCACCCTCTTTTTCCTCTCTACTATAAATTTCTTCCTTACATTTCTCTTTTATATGAAAAGATTCATCCTATTCTAAATCTCCCATCCCCCTTCTCTCAGAGCTTCCCTCTTTCTCATCTATACATTCTTTTTTTGGAGATCATATCAACATAATCTACGCACAAACATCTCCTGAGTCTATGCAGATTCCTTCTAACAGCCCCAGTAATGAAAAAATTCTTAAGTGTTACAAGCATCATCTTCCCAAATAGGAATGCAAACAGTTTAACTCCACTGAGTTCTGTCCCATTAGATTGTGCAGAATGATGAGATTTCCCATTGATGAGTTCTCTGGAGGTATGATACAGATGTCGAAGGGTGTCCAAATGAATGTAGCTGGATAGGAAACATGTCTATGTGTAATCTTTCAGATGAGATGATAATGATATAACAACAAATAATAACAGAAATGATAAAAACTATAACATATTTATACAAAGGTATGAGGTCTGCAATGTGTTTCATATATATTATCTCTTTTAATAAAATACCATGTGAAGCAAATCAATAGGGAATAAAAATAATAAGGGGAGCAGTGCAATAAAGTATTTCATTGAGCCAGAACAGAGATAGTTTGATTTTTATCTCTTTAGATGCATTTTAAACCACCTTCACAGTGCTGATGAAGATCCTCTGCATGGTATCAAGACCTTCCCAAGGCAAAATTTTGGTAGCATATGTCAGTCAATGGAGAATGACTTTCAGATCCTCTCCCTCTTTATTCCAATACTTTGGACTTTGCCTTACACCAAATTCTTATCTTGTGCTCATCAATCAGCCCTTTTCTATAATCTAGCTATCTATCTACCTATCTAACCTATCTAGCTATTTATTTATCTATCATCCATCCATCCATTCATCTACCTTCTGACTCATTCTCCTTAAAAGAGGACCATTCTTTCTGTGTCTAGGTACAGAGTCCTCATTCTACTATCTAATCAAGCTTTGTTTTTTTGTGTTGTTTTTTGTTTCATGCTTGTGCATATCAGCTAACAATGGAGTCTTTGTAAAGTAGCAAACCTTAGACATCTAGAACACTATTCTGATAGAAATTAGCAAAGGGTGAGATTTCTCATTATTATATTTGCATTTCACCTGGGAAGATTTTAAATAAAATGCACAGTTCAATTTAAATTTAAGAATTATTTAGATGTATTTTTTATCTTTACCATCATGAACACATTTATTCTTTAAAACTTAAAACACTGATGTTTCAATGTTGGGATTTTTTTAGAGCCTTCAAGTGGCCAATTTTTTTTTTTTTTTTTTTACTTGATGGCCAGTATTCTTATAATGGAACTTCCTGAAATTCTCTAGGCAGGTTCTAAGATAATGCGGAGTCCATAATCAAATTCATCTTTTCAATTCTTTCTACTTTGGTAGAACCTCTTTAAGATTTCCACATTTCTATCCCAAGTAACACAGTTACTAGAATGAAGGATTGAAGGTATATAACAGGGGCAGCTAGGTGGCACAGTGGATAGAGGACCGGCCCTGGAGTCAGGAGGACCTGAGTTCAAATCAGGGCTCAGAAACTAGCTGTGTGACCCTGGGCAGGTCACTTAACCCCAATTGCCTCACCAAAAAAAAAAAAATCTGTATAACAGTGAGACCTAAAATTATCCTCTAAATATCCTCCACCAGACTTAACATATCAATGCATCTCCTCAAAACTGGTTAATTTCCTAGTGGACCTTTAAAGTCTAACTCAAATGCCTATTCATGAATAGCTCCAGTGCCATGTAGTACTGGAGAGATTTTTCACTTCTCCTTAGTTGTTAGGATTACCTACCTCCTCTGCAAATGGCTTTGTAGAAATTCATTCAGACTCTTTTTATTCAACTGTGCAGTTTCCCACTGCCCCCAGTAAAATGTAAGCTACTTGAAGGTAGAAACTATTTCACTTTCTTCCATGTATCTTCAGGACAATTTCTGGAAAAATAGGAGGCATTGATTTGATGCTTGATTGTTGATTGACTTTGAGGTGCTCTCCATATGTGTATTTCTTTGTAATTATTGAGACAAAACTGCTCACAGTGTGAACTAAGTGGATGCTTTGTTCCAATACATGTTTTCAATTTTATGGCAGGATTTAGTAATTTACTGGCACCAATTAACTGAATGTGCTATTATTTCTTTTGTTGTGAATATATGATGAAAAGTTTAGATATGGAGAATCAATAACAGCACAATAATGTTTACATCTTTGCATTATTAAATAGCAATTATCCACAAAGCAATGAGCTGTGTGGAAGGGACTTCTTCTCTGTCTTATTCCAAGGAAATAAGCATCTTCCCCAGTGTTTCTTCTTGAGAACTCATGTTCCCTCTGATATACATCTCTCTTACCGAATTCCAGTGCGTTGGAATCATTTTTGAGTCAAAGAACCATGTTCACATTCTGGATTTGTTACTTAAAAACTATGTGAAATCAGACAAGGCCTTTCCCCTCTCTGAAACTCAGTTTTATCATCTATAAAATGGAGTTTAACAGATTTAGTTCTTAGGCCCCCTTAGGTTCTCAATCAATATCTTCGCTGTCACAGAAGCATTTGCTTTCAGGATGGTGTTGCTAACTACTTGTTGGACTTTATTAATCTTGAAAATGATATAAGATCATAAAGGGCAGAGACTTGTCTTTTTTATTTTCTTGTTTTGGATTTTTTATTCCTAATATTCAAGACTGTGGTTTGCACAATCTTTTTTTCCTCTTGTGTTTTAATATTAGTACATATGTTTAAATGGGAAGAGAGTGAGAGACAGAAATAGCCAAATAGGCTGAGAGAGAGACAGAGAGACAGAGATAGAGAAAGGGAGAGATAAAGTCTGGAAGTTCCAGTTTTGAACACAGCTGTAAGGTAGTTGCTTGGGCAGCAGTGAAATACACTTGAAAGAGTAGTGGATTAGCACAGAGGATCCTAGTTATGCCCTTGGGCAATTCACTTAGCTTCTGTGCCCTCCAGTTTACTCATTCAGAAATGTAGGATGGTCTAAATAACCTCACAGTCACCTTCCAGTTTTGAATCTATGGTCCCACTTTTTGTTTAGATGTCTTGCTTTATAGAGAGAAAGTCTAGACACTGGACTTGAGAGGGCTAAATAGGCCTCTTAGCTACAGGTGGTAGTATTATGGGTTTCAGAATTTCTTCAATGGAATAATCATGAGTTGCAGTGAGGTTATTTTATCTAGGATTATGCTAATCTACACTAAAAGCAGGGCAACTCTTAGAAATGGAAACACACCACATGGGTCCTCAAGCTTGTCATTTCCTGATCTCTTTTAGTGCCTTTGATTTCAGTTGGTATTCTCTGAAAACACACCTCTAAATAATGGTCCATGGGGTTCTAACCAAAGTAAGAATCACATCTTATTTCCAATTGTATCTTTTATAAATGGGAAAGCAGGAAATAAAGATTAGTAACTTTATTCACTAGCTCAATTTGTAAAATCTGTTATTATATTTTCTCCTACATCCCCCAACCTTATTATTTTTCTTCTATATTTCCTCCAGAGTCATAGTATTTTGTTTCCCTTCCCACTCAGGATAAGGATCAATACTTATTATGGACTCTAATATGAGGGATAAAGAAACAGATTTCGGACAGAATTATAGAGAATCTGAGATCAAACTAAATCACATACTCTGAGTTTGCCTTGGAAGTTGCAAAGCTTTTTCCACTTTGAATGTAAAATGTGATTGATTGACATCCACCAAGAACAAGAGCCCATATGATGTAGAATCCTTTCACATCTGGCCAGGTATTTCAAAGCCAGGGAACAAAAGGTGTCATTCTCAGCCTAATATGCTCCTACTCCCTCCCCCATCCATTACCTGGCTCACCAATACCCCCTATCTCAAGACTCACCAATTTTGCCAGAGATTCCCCAATGCTTTGAGACTGCATTTAACTTTTGACAAGAATAATACTATCATTTGGGGATTACATGTAAGATGACCTTTGCATAAGTATTAATGATCAAAATATGTTAATGTACTTATAGGAAAAAAAATTAAAAGATGCTGAATACCAAGGACTTTATGTACTAAACAGACAGATACACACACATTCCTCAGAAAGGTACTTCTCAATTGCAGAATATTATAAACAGAACATTTAAAAAAATAAACAGAATGTCCCTACTTATATTTAATCATTTTCCCTTATAATTCCAGTTTAACAATTTTACATTTCAAATTGAACTACTTGTCTTTTTGAGTTTATTACAAATTTAACTGTCATCATCAAAAACAAACACTTCAATATAGTGCAATGACTACTACTACTACTACTACTACTACTACTACTACTAATTAAAACACATTTGTGTAGCAATTTAAGGGTTGCAGAATGGTTTAGATGCATTATATCTTTTATTTCTCAAAAATGCACTATTAGGTAGTGGTTCTTGTTATCTCTATTTTATAGACTTAGTAACTAAGGCTGAGAGACCTTTTTGCTTTACTCAGTGTCTAAGATTTTCCTGAGTCCAAGTGTGAAGGCCACAAAAGCAACAAGAAGAATGAGAATTATTTTTTTAAAAAAGTGGAATTATTTTATTTATAGTTTATTTCTTTTAGGAGACATTATAATTAATAAGCCAGTAAAACATGTTTCTATTAATTTGTTGCTCCTTTGGTACTTCAATGTTTCCTTAAGTACAATTTTTTAAATATGTTTATTAGTATTTTTGTTTATGGTGTGTGTGTGTAGGCAAAGAAATCAACAAAATGGCGCTATCTAAAATTGTCATGCAGGGTAACAGATGCAAAGTGGAATCATCTGGTTCAAATATCTAATGGGGATATGTTTTGTATGTCACAGGACTTCAGGGGCAAAGTAGAATTGAATAAATAGATCTGAGAGAAATTGCACAGAGATGATAACTGAAACTATGGAAGATGATGGCTTCATTAGGTGAGTGAAGATACAGAGAAAAGAGAAGAAAGTCCAAGTCTGAGTCTTGGAATACACCTACAGTTAAGATGCATGGCATCATTTAATATAGAGTATATTTAAAGCTTTCATTGTGCTGATCTGACTGCATTTTTGCTATAAAACAAATAATCTTAATATGTAGCTGCAGTCCCTTTTTGCTAATATTTTATTGAATATTGTTTGTATCAGTCATTGCTAGAGTTATTGGTTCATAGGTTTAATTTGTTTTACTTTCTTTGCTTTTTTTCTGTAATTTATCTCTCCCTAGATTGAGTAGAAAGACCATATTTATTTCATAGAAGGCGCTCAGTAGGGGGCCTTCTTTCTCTATTTTTGTAAACAGTTTAACTGATTTTGGAATTAATTGCTCTTTGAGTGTTTGGTAAAATTAACCTATTACTGCCTCATCTGAAAAAGTCTTTGATTTAGAGTTATGAGGATTTTTAAAGGTCACTTAATCCTTTGGATTTATGCATCTATTTCATTTTTACGAATGAAGAGAGGGCCAAAGAAGAGATAAAGCAAAAATGATTTGAAATCCCAGGCTTGGGATACTTTCCTTTCTGACATCTTCTAATTCTCAGCTAAAGTTCCAGTTCTGATCATTGAAGTGGAAAATATGAACCCTTCCAAACTGACTCTAGATTTAGTTTGAATCTATTCTGTGTACTTGCAGAATGTTTGCTCCCAGGAGAAACTAGGCTCCTTGAAGGCAGATTCTGTGGTTCTGTTTTTGTATCTTAAATGCCTGGTATTTTCTGCACTCTCCCTTCCCCTCCCAATTATCTGTATTTCCTTTCCTTCTAAATCCTAGCAAAGTTCATGAAATATTTTTTTCTTTTATTGCATGTGTTTATCTTTAGAAAGATGTAGAGATCTAGATACAATTCCTGTATTATGAATATATATGTTCTGTATTACAGAGAGAGAGAGAGAGAGAGAGAGAGAGAGAGAGAGAGAGAGAGAGAGAGAGAGAGAGAGATTCATTTAGCAAGTAATGTGGTGATACAGTGATTTATTGATTCATTAACTGAGGTTCAAGGTCTATAAAACCCAGTTTACTACAAACTCCATACAGTATTTAAAGTCTCTGGCTAAATTTCTCCAACAGCCTGTTTTAGCTAATGAAGCAATATGTATGTTTCTGTGTTTTGTTCCATTGTTTCTGGTATGTGGGTCAGAGATTTATCTTTTTTTTTTTAATGTATTAAGTTCCTACTATGTGCCAGTCATTGTGCTAAGTGATGGTGATACAATTAATAAAAAGAAGGACAATCTGGGCCAGTCGTCAAGGAGTTTACAAGCTAATGGGGGGGGGTGCAGAGAGAAGACATAAAAAGAGACTGAAAAGGTGGGGAGATACACCAGGAAGTAACTGCCCTTTGACATCTTTTTGACAAACCACTCTAGTATCTTTGCCACGAAAGCTCCATAGAGAATATGGCTATGGGGTCATGAAGAGTCTGATATAACTGACTGACTGTACAAGAATAATAGCAAGAATAGCAAGCACAGAGTGGAATAATCTAAAAGTCCACTTTCTGCCTTCTAAAAAGGAAGGCATTGGGAGGAATTTGGTACCCTGCTCTTTGATCCCCTAATCTGAAGAGAAGGGAGGTGGCATAAATCAAGGCTTAAATTGAGTTAGCATCAGGATGATGAAATTAGAGATGATCAGTTTCACCTGGAGGGACATGTTCCAAAGAGTTAAAACTTGGCGGGGCAGTAGATTCTGAGAGGAGTGGAGTTAATGTATCAAATGTATTGGCAGTGACTCCCCTAAAAACGTCATTGCCTCTAAGGTCCAAAAGATTCCTTTGTGGTATATTTCTTTTTCTTTTTGTTTTTTGTTTTGTTTTTTGTTTTTTGTTTTTTTACTGAGGCAATTGGGGTTAAGTGACTTGCCCAGGGTCACACAGCTAGTAAGTGTTAAGTGTCTGAGGCCAGATTTGAACTCAGGTCCTCTTGACTTCAGGGTGGGTGCTCTATCCACTGCGCCACCTAGCTGCCCCTGTGGTATATTTCTAATCAAGCTATCATTAAGCAGTAATTAAGTACCTATTAAGTGGATATAATGGCAAAGAAGACATTCTTTGCCCTCAGTGAGCTTATATTCTACTAAGGGAAACATACAAATAAAATTAAGTACAAAATGTGTACAAAGTAAAGAATTCTTTCTGTGAAGGAGAATATGAAAGGTCTCTTGACACCTGGACTGAATTATGAAGAGAGTTAAAGATGAGAAGAAAAAAAAACAGTCCTCATATAAATATCTTCTTTAAAAATTACTGCCATCCCCATAACCATTTAAGGTTTGCATAATGCTTCACTCACCACATACTTCAACACAGAGTCAGAGAGCACATCTACATTTGATTCCTGGTTCACAGGTTAGGACAGGGTGTCCATGTGGACTGAGGTATGGTCTTGAAGTGGGGGCACTTACATACTTGTGGGCAAGATTTTTGCTTCTCAGTGCCCCGGCAACCCTCTGAGATTCTCTAAGATGATGGATTACCAAGGACTTTTCTCTACGTATTACTAGAAATAATTTGCCACAGCACAGCATTTCTTACAAAGATAACATCATAGTGCTGATCAATTTTTTAATGTAAAGATTATGAAGTTCAAAGAATTGTCATAGAGTTAGTCATCACCACCACCACCAACAACAACTTTTATGTAGTATGTACCATGTGCCACGCATCGTGCTAAGAATTTTTTCTTTATTTTCTTTATTTTTATTTTTTGCATGGCAGTGGGAATTAAGTGACTTGCCCAGGGTCACACAGTTAGTAAGTGTCAAGTGTCTGAGGCTGGATTTGAACTCGGGTCCTCCTGAATCCAGGGCCAGGGCCTTATCTACCACACCACCTAGCTGTCCCAAGAATGCTTTTCTTTACAAATATCTCATTTTTTCCCTCACAACCAGCCTTGTAGGTACCACATTATGCTGATTTTACTGTTGAGGAAATTCAGACAAACAGAGCCTACATGATGGCCAAATGGTTAAGCAATCAACTCACTTTGTCAGGTGACTTACAAGTTCACACAACTCATGTCTAAGGCCTGATTTTCATTCAAGTCTTTCAGTCCACTTTTTAACATCTAAGTTTACAGTTAGATCTTATGGTTCCCATAGCAACACTGTACAGAAATTGTGAGATAATAAACACTGGGACAGAAGGTCTCTGTGTAAGACTTATTGCCTATTCCAACTCTTTTGGCCTAATGGAATTTTTAAAAATGTATTTTATTCAGACATTTATCTGCTGTTGTTCAGCCATTCCTTTATGCTGTAAGGATTGGAGTGATTCCACCTGCTGGAGAGTTACCGTAGGAAAGCTCCACCATGAGGAGAAGGCGTCTGAAGGTAAGCCAAGTGGCTTTTCTTTGGCATCAGGAAGTGATGTTTGCTTGTGGGTACTGTCTATAAAAGCTACCAGCCAATTAGCTTAGAGCTATGTGTGCATGTGGACACGATGTTCCCAGTTTCGCAGAAGGCTTGTGGGAGGAAGAAAGGGTGAGGCAGGCTCTCTTGCTCTCTTCCATCAGGACTCGAGTGGAGAGTGGAGAAGAAATGTGGGCTTCCGGAGATAGATTGCTGAATCTAGGCCTCTTTCTCTCTCTCTTCAACTTAATAAATGCTTCAAAGTCTAACTCTTTCTAAAGATTATAATTTATTGCCAACCACTCATTAGATATTTTAGACAGACTAGATAGAATTTTAGCCCCTTACAATGCACAACTGTACATGACCTCCTGGACTATAGAAATACTGACCATGGAGTTCTTGGAAAAGATATTGGAGTGGTTTGCCACTTCCTTCCTCAGTAGATTAAGGAAAATAGAGACTTGCCCAGGGTCACATGACTGTTAAGTATCTGAGGCTGGATTTGAACTTAGGTTTTCCTGACTCAGGGAAACTTTTATCCAGCACTTTATTCACTGTGCCACCAAGCTGTCCTATCTAACCACTTATATATCTATTTGTTTGTTTGTTTTTTTTTACTTTGTACATTTTTATTTCATTAATTTTATTTCATAATTCATATACTTATTTTAGGCACCTACTATTTATAATGCACTATAAGCAGTGAAGAGACAAAAGGGAAATTTAATACAGGTTTGTTTGTGTGTGTGTGTGTGTGTGTGTGTGTGTGTGTTTTCTTCAAGAAGCTTATAATATAGAACAGGAATTTTTAACTTGGAAACAAAAGATTGATTTCAGGGCATCTATAAACTTCAGTGGGAAAAATAAATCTCTATTTATACAAATGTCTCATTAAAATTTAGAATTTCCTTCAATTATGACTTTTTGAATCACAATTCTGAGAAAAGCTCCATAGGCTTCTTCTGACTATCAAAGGGATCCATGACATCAACAATGTGAATAGTCCTTGGTCTAGTGGTGGGAGAAGAGCTATTTACACTTTACTGGACCTGCCTTCTGTGTTTTAAAGTTTGTGGAACTTGGAGGCAAAGGACTTGAATTCTGACTCTGCCACATGTGTCTGCCCATGTAACGAGGAAAGTAATACAACATCTAGGGACTTCAGCCTCTTTTTGTGGAAATAGGAGGGTTTGGGATAGTTAGCTTCTAAGAATCCTTCCACTTCTAAATCCATAGTTCTATTATTCTACTTTCAATTATCCCTTCCAAAAAGGTTTAGTGTCTGCCTACCATTGATTGGTACTTTTATTAAAGACTCCATTCAGCTCAATTCAGCTAATTCAGAATAAAGCCTATAGACGCTACCTTGGGGCACTAAGAATTGGTCATTAGTACAATATAATGTTTATTCTTTCAGTTACAGATACGTATCAATATGTCATCACTTTATATAATCAGATTATAACTGTGGTTCAAGGGTGGTGGTGAGTCAGAAGTCTCTATCTCCTTTTACCCTTATGTGTGTGTGTTTGCATTGTGCGTGTGTGTGTGTTCATTTAGTGCTTTGTATGGTAGTAACAGCCCATATTTAGATAAAATTTAGGAGTGGTTAGGATTCTCTTCCTTAAGAATTAGAACTAGAATCTAATTCATTCATCGATGATCTTCCATATACTATTAATAGAGCAATTATATTAAGGATCATTTATTTATTTCAATTTTTTCAACACTTATTTCTATAAACTATACATGACACATAGCTCCTCTTAGGAAGCAATTTATTATAAACCAAAAAAAAAAATAATAACACTGGCAGTTAGGAAAAAAAATGTAGAATGGAGAGAGGGGGAGTGAATGATGCTGAAGTCATCATTTGGCCACATGATCATTAGCGTTGAAAGAGTCTTAGTGTTTTCCCCCAGATTATATCCCCAAGAATATAAGAAGATTCAGGTTAGGTGATGTACACCATAAGAGATAACTGAGGACAGTGAGAAGTCTAGAATTCATCTCATAGGAAGGAGTTGGAGCCATCTTGCCTAGGGAAAAAAAGAAAAAAGAAAAAGAAAATAATCCTGAAAACAACAAAGGAGACCTTTAACTAACTCACATTTGTAAAGTGGCATAGCCTAGCATGCTTACATGGGAATGCCAGAGATCTGTTCACTTATTTGAAAATGCATCACAAACAGCAAATCTTTATTAAGCACCTACTCTGTGGCAAGAACTTTGCTTAGAACTGCCATGATGTTGAAGATTGATTGAAAGATTGTTATGTGGAATGTGTATTAAATTATTTAATACCACTGAGCAGAAATGGGAGCAATTGGTGGGTATTGTAAATAGATGACCATTAAAGGCTTCTTGTAGAAAGATGTTGTTGTTTTTCTTGATATTGGTTGGAACAGATAGGCTGTATAGTAGCTTATTCCAGAATCAATGTACAGTTCTCTTTGGCTTGTAAATCACTTTACAGACTTCCTTCATTCCTACTTTGTCAGTATTCTTATGCCTCTTTTTTTCTCTAAGTACTTTGTCATCTAGTGACAGCAACCTCCTTGTTTTTCCTCCTCTTAAGATTTCCATCATGTAACACCACACGTTTTTCCTGGTTTTGCCTAATGCTTTCAATTTTCTGCTTCCTCATTTAAACCTTTTGGATTCCTTGCCTTCTTTCAACACCCAGTTAAAATACAACTTTTTCCAAGTGGCCTTACCCATTCAGTGGAGATTTATCTCTGGCATGATCTCTTATATAGCCTGTATATATCTTATGTGTTCATGTTTTGTTTTGTTTTTTTTTTTTACCATGTTCTTTCCCCATTAAGATAAGAGATCCTTGAGGGTAGGGGCTATATATTATTTTTTTCTTCTTTTTCAATACCAAATAATTATCATAATGCCTGGTATGTTGTTAGCTCTTCAATATTTCCTGACTGGCTTCTAAAATTGTGATATTTTAATATATTGGAAAATACTGAATTTGGAGGAAGGAAGAATCAGAACACAGCAATGGAAAGAATGAAGGTAAATTGACCTCAGCGAATATAAAATCCTGCATTTGCTTGAGGAAGGGAAATGTGCGTGTGTGTGTGTGTGTGTGTGTGTGTGTGTTGTAGATGGTCATACTTTAATCTACATTTTTCACTGTGAGGCTTCTCCCCATGGCTGCTTCCTAGAGCTCTGTGGGCCAATAATACATCTGCACAAATCCAATTATTCCATTACTCCTCTCCATGAAAAGCAATGAGAGATGCAAGACAGGACCAAATCATTATTTTGCCTTTAGGGTCAAGCCAAGCCAACAGGCTTTGTATTGAGGTTTAAGTCAGGCTAGAGGAGAGGATGTGGGAGGGTCACTATCAAGATCATTGGCCCAAAAGAAGGCCACAGAATAGGGATAATGCAATGATCAATAGTTATTTAAATGATCTTTCATCAGTAACAAAATGAGGCTTTATTCCATGACCTCATCATATTTTTCTCAGAATGTAATTGACAGAATAGTCATGAAATGAATTGATCGAGTCCTTTTCATCACATGCTTCCCTAGGTTTATTATCTCCTTGTAACTGACCGCAAAACAATGTTTGCATCCTATTTAACAATATAACCATAAAAAAGGGCATTCTCAGGGAAAGGAAGGGGCAGCTAGGTAGCAGAGTAGATAGAATGATGGACTTGCCCTGCCTCAAACACTAACTGTTTGACATTGAGCAAGTTACTCAAGCACTTGGCCTCATTTTCCCATATGTAAAATGGGAATAATAAAAACAGTTATCACGCAGGGTAATTGTGAGGGCCAAATGAGATAAAATATAAGGTTGCTGTTAACATTATAGAACTATATGAATGCTAACTCATTTTGAATGTGTAGACAAATCTGTTAGATTGACATCCGATTCAGACTGTGTGTGTGAGAGGGATGAGAATCTACTTCTAGGGACAGGAAATACCTAAAAGAGGAATTCTCACTGGTAGGAGGTGAGTCCACTAGCTAGTATTAAGGGAGGCCAGGTAATCTGTATTTATTTGATAAGAGAAAAGTCATCATAACAATTAGAGCTATCCAAAAGCAGAAATTGGCTGTCTTAGATAGGAGTAGATTCCTTCTCTTTGGATATCTTCAAGTAAGGGCTTGATGGCTATTTGACAAGCATGTGATAGTAGGAATCATTGTTTTCCTTTTAATTGTACACATTGGATTGGATTACCTATAAGGTCACTTCTAGCTATTAAATTCTAAGATTCATGCTGTAGATTTATCAATTAAAAAAAATCAATACGTATGTTTTTTGTCTGTCAGGCACTGTTCGGGGCCCTGGAGAGAAAAATACAAAGACTGAAAGTCCACTCTGTTAAATTTACATATACATCCAAACCAATCAACATTTCTTAAACACTTATTACATGACAATCACTCCATTAAGTGATGGAGATATAATTAATAAAAAGAAAAACAGTTCCTAACTTCAAGTTTACAATCTAGTGGAGGAGACAGTAATCCAAAGGAGGCAGAAATACTAGAGGGAGACAGGTTCAAAGGGGTACCTGGAGGCATGGGAGGATCTTTTCCATGTATTTGAAATCAATTAGAGCAGCAGATTGGAGAAGGGTTTGCCAAGAAAACCCTATAGCTGGAGCGATCCCTGGGGTCCCAAAGAGTCTGATGTGACTGAATAACTGAATAACAAAAAACAACAGAACAACTGATGCAAAGTACAAAGAATCCAAAGCTGATGTATGCATGTATATGTTTTGGGCATATATGCACATGTGCATACACACATATTTATATGTGTGTGTTGGTACATATACATGTATGTATCTATATAAACATGTATGCATATACATCTATAATAAAATAACAAGTTAACTAACTATATGGTAGTGCATTAAATTGTTGGGGGACTAGCTATTTCTAGTTAACTTATTGCTACTTATAAATTAATGGCTATTGCACCCATTTTAGGTAGTAAGCATTTATTATTAAAATATATTCCATATTAGTAAACAATTTGGTAAAGAATTTACCACATGGCATTTAACCCAAGCTGAAACCCCTCCCAGAACCATATTTCTAAGAGAGAGAGCACATAGCCTCAAGTCCTACATTACCTAATCAGGAGAGCTCTCACCAACCAAGAGACTTATGCACCTAGACTGTAAACTCAAAATGGCATTCACCTCCCCATCAGAGTCTCTTTCCTCTTCTGATAGAGGTGGCTCTTACATGCTGATGAAAGCTAATTAAATGAGCTCTACCTTGATGACTAGGGAGATTGGCCTCCTGAGGGGCAAAGGCACATTCAGATAAGTGTGGTTTCTATCTCCATTTTTATTGATCTCCCCTAGGGCTCTTGGGCTGGTCTCAAATGGGATTAATTAAAGTTTCTAAGAACTATGCTTTCTGAAGTTGGGGCTGAAGAGAGAATCCTAACTAAGAAATCCATTATTAATAATTATTTTCTCACAATAGGGATAAAGGATCTCAGCAGAATAGGGGCTGACTTCCTATAAAGTGATGTTTGACTAGCATTTTGAAAGGAATAGAGATATTGTGTGGCAAAAATAGGAAGGTGTACATGTTGGACATGTGACATAGTGGGATTTTGCATGGGAAGAACAGAGGAAAGGCCAGTGTGATTAGCTTATAGAGTATGGAAAACATTTATGTAATAATGGCTAGAAAGGAGATGAGGCTAGGTTGTGAAAGATGTTGAAAGCCAAACAAAGGAACTCATTCATTAAGTAAGACATTTCTTCATTCATAATTTGTGTGGTTTTTATTAATCAAGTTTTAGATTTATAGTGAACATTGGAATTCATCAAGTAATCAATTGATATGGTCAGAGCTAGGGTAAAGAAATTGTTAGAAAAGTATAAAAGAGAATTAAGTGACAGACAACAAGGCAAAAAGAGCAGTTAAGATTCCTATGAAATAGTTTAGTTAAACTATATTGAGGTGGGGAAGCTAGGTGGAGCAGTGGATAAAGCACCAGCCCTGGAGTCAGGAGTACCTGAGTTCAAATCGGGCCTCGGACACTTAACACTTACTAGCTGTGTGACCCTGGGCAAGTCACTTTGCCACAGTAAAAAAACAAAAACAAAAAACAAACAAACAAACAAAAAAAACTATAACGAGGGACTGAGCTAGGGTGATTAGCTGCATGAATAAAAAGGATGGGTTGGATACAAGCAATGCTGTAGAAGTAGAAATGTAATTTCTTTTTTTTAATTGATGTATGATGAGAATTTTTAATACCAAAGTTCTGAATCTAAGAGCTTAGAAGAATGATTTTGAAGAGTCTGCCTTTCAGGGTTGTTATGAGTATTAAATGACTTAATATTTGTAAAACACTTAGCACATTGCCTGGCACAAGGTAGATGCCATATAAATGGTTATTTTCTTCCCTTCTTCTTGTGCCTTTGACAAAGTAAAGGAAGACAAGAGGAATGGGTTGGTAAAGAAAATATATTAAGTTCTGTTCTGAAATGATCAGTTCTAGATATCTCCATGATATCTAGTTCAAAATGTTGAATGAGCAGTTGATGGTAGGGAATTAAATTTCAGTAGAGAGACTGAAGCTGGATATCTATCCTATATCTATCTATCTATCTATCTATCCATCCATCCATCCATCTCTCTATATATCTCATATACATATATATGTATGTATCTCCAATAATGTGATGTAAATGACTCATAAATAGATCAATACATTGATTGATTGATAGATCATTTTCTATGAGTCATTTACATCAAGCTATTGAGATCACTGAGAGAAATTGTAGAAAGAGAGGAGAAATGTGCTGTAAATTATATCTTTCCCCCATACTACTGAGTCCAGAAGAAAGATGTTAGATGCTCAATTCCACATAAATTTGAAATAAGAAAGTCAATCTTCAAACCCTTTAGCCAGATGTTCTGAGTATAGATTCTCTTTCCATGCATTTATTCCAGAGTGAGTGACAGTAGCTGCCTCTTCCCACAAGGAGAATGGCAGTTGTCTATCAAAGACATAGAGAGTTAAGGGAAATAGATGTACCAAGTAAGACAGGATGGACAGTCTTACACTCCAGTGACCACACATCCTACTGATTTGCCTGCCTGCTCCTTACCTCCTAACACCAGAATTAGCCCTCTGTGTATCTGATGCTCTTAATGCCCTCATACTGCTCATGCTTCATGTTATTTACTTGATTATTTGGTTTGGTTTGTTTTTCATCTTTTGGACTGAACATTGGGATGACATGGATTCAAGGAGAACTTCCCTATCTAGATGTGGACTCACTGAGTAGCAAAACAATCATCCTGATTTTTTGCTGCTACAATCTCTGAGTCTTTGCCCTCATTTTTATATCAAGTATAAAATGCTTCTTTCATCCATTTCTTTATTTTTTTTTAAACCTTGTCAGGAGCAGCTAAGTGGTGCAGTGGATAAAGCACTGGCCCTGGATTCAGGACAACCTGAGTTCAAATCTGGCCTCAGACGTTTGACATTTACTAGCTGTGTGACTTTGGGCAAGTCACTTAACCCTCATTGTCCCACAAAAACAAACAAACAAAAAACTTGTCCATTTTTGAAAGTCCACTTCACATACTTTCTTCTCAAGCAATTCTTTTGTCATTCAAAGTTGACATCAACTTGGATCCCCTTTGGAATACACATATTACTTTATTCTTCTCTAGGTGAATCACCTTGTGTTGATGTGATGCAGTGGAAAGAAATTTCATTTATATCCACATTACAGAGATTTGAATGCTGGCTCTAACATGTGATATCTATGTGATTTGGGGCAATTTTTTTCATCTGGAAAAAATTAGGTGATTTGATTAGATGATCTCTATGTCCCTACCAGCTCTTGATCTAGAATTCCATGATCCTATGAATTCTGGTTACATTTAAAACCAAGGGCAAAGACAGATGGAATTATAATGGGCATCCATGTTACAGAGGGAAAGTCAACATACAGCCTAAAGTGGGGTGGTAGAAGGAAAGAGACAGTGAATGTAGTTTGGCAAAAAGCCCTATATGCACCTATATCCCTTTTTTTTTTTTTTTTTGGTGGGGAAATGAGGCTTAAGTGACTTGCCCAATGTCACACAACTGGTAAATGTCAAGTATCTGAAGCTGGATTTGAACTCAGGTCCTCCTGAATCCAGAGCTGGTGCTTTATCCACTGTGCCACCTAGCTGCCCTTCTACCTTTATTTATCAAAATGCCTATATGTTATTGTTTTTTAAATTAGGATATTTGCATATAACTGAACATTTTAGATTTTTGAAACACTGCCAATGAGTACTACCACCTTGCTTTTGCTCCAACTGACCCCACAGTTTTAGACAACTATTCAACATGAAATCCAGAAGTTCATCCCAAATCTCTTCCCCTTAAAGCATACAAGTAATCTGTGTGAGAAACATCAAGCAGAATTCAGAATAATTTCCTATTTTACTTTTTTTTGGTATGGGTAGACAACGTCAGAAGCAATTCCTCTCCACTAGGAAAATACCGTTTCCAACTCAGAATGATACATAAATGAATTACTGCTTACATGCACAGCTCTTGTGGATTAGAAGAACAATTTCAAGGCTATAAGGGAGCTGGGTGAATATTCATATCTTCCCCCTTTACAATGAATTGGAAGTTTTAAGCTATGATGCTGTTTTACTTTAAACAAATATCTTTCTCATCTAAAAAAAAAAGGACTTTTATTGTACTTATATTTTGGATTGTTTCTTCAAAAACTCAAAGGCAGGCAGTATTGATAATTTCCACTGAATTTATTTCTAGATCACTTGCCAAATGAATGCCAGTTATCACCTCCTACTTCACTTGCTTTTCACCAGCTCAGGTGGCTCTCTTCTTAGTTTAGCCAAAGAAATGCTGTTTGACAAGTCCATTTATCTCAATAGGCTTTCACTTGTTTTAGCAAAGTAAAGTTGTTTTGACTAGTTTTTTCACTAATGACAATTTCTTTAAATTTAATGGAATACCTTTATCCCATTCCTGTTGTTATTGTTGTTGATGCCATCCCAAAGCCTCAAAACTTCAATGAATCTATACCTCTAAGGGTACAGGTAGAATTCTTTCTTTCCTTCTTACTGTAGCTGACTCATAACCCATGATATCCTATCAGTGTTCCATGGAGTATTTGCCCCATTCATTGGATGAATTCCCCTACATTTTTAAATTTTGTATTTTATTTTATTTTATTTCTTTTACCATCCAGTGGTTGCCAGGATAGGATTGATGTAAGTCACTTGATATCCCTTATGGTTTCTAATAGCATTCTGAAAACTCGATGAGTAAATAAATGGTATTTTGTTTGTTTGTTTTTCCAATGGGAGTGTGAGAACAAGATTTTAGATTTAGAAATAAGAGGGACATCATCATCAATTTACTCCAAATCATTTGTTTTAAAGAAAAGGAAAATGAGGCTCAGAAATTACATTTGCACAGTGTCATACATTTAATAGATGGGATGTAAATTTCAAATCCAAATCATCTCTTTTCACTGAGTAATGATATCAACACCAATTGGCATGAATTTCCCCTAGTCGTGCATGACTATGGTTTAATGATCTTCATGAATTTGCTAAGAAAGGTGGAGAAAATGTTGAGTGCCATCCTCCCTTATCCATCCCATACAAAGATTCTAACTCAAACTGAGACCTGTTATATTTACAAATACCCACATTATCTTTAGTTTTGAATTGTCTTCCATAGGGAAAAAAAATAAGAAAGTCAGGGCTTTCCAGAGCCCATCGTCCAGTAGAAAAGAGTTCCTTTGGCATAGAGTAAGCACACATTAGGGCCACACAATAGTAGCAGAAAGAACCAACTCCAACACATATTTACTATAGGCTTTCTATATGTTTTAACACTTTGTGAGCCTCTAGCTATACCAAAAAAAATTTTAAAAAAAGTCCTTGATTGACAACTTATATTTTAATGTTCAGTCATAGAATTCATAGAGTTGGGGTGCACCTTATAGATCATCTAGGAAACTTAAGCTTCTGTGTTCCATTTAACAAAATTCTATCTGAAAGATTCATACTGGAACAAAGGGAAGAATAGCATAAGTTGAAAAGACCACACATATAGAAATAATTTGCCAGATATGTGGTTCTTTTTCTTGGAAAAGTAAAGAATCCAGGAGAATATAGAAGTTATATTCCTGTAGGTTAAGGACTATCTTTTGTTTGAACAAGTGACCTTGTTCTGCATGACCCTAAGGAGAACACTGAGGAACCATAGAAATTACACAAAGATTACACGGAGATGGAAAGGTAGAAGACTTCCTAATAGAGCTAACTGAACATTAATTAGACTCTCTTAAGAAATGGTTGGTTTCCATTAATAAAGGGTCTTGAAACAAAGAGGATGACAGAATCACAAAGCCCTTCACTTTAATGATGTAGAAACAGAGATCCAGAGACATTTGTTGTCCAAAATTAGATATGGATTAATAATGGATTTCAATCCAGGCCTTTTTGAAGCCAAATCCAAAGTTATAGCTAATATACCAGCTTCTTCTGGTACTGGCATATTTGGTTTGGAAAACAACTTTCAATTTTTTAAAAAATATTGTTTTATTCTAATTGGATTTGTGTGCAAGAGGGTGTAAATATTTTTTTTTTTTTGGTGGGGCAGTGATGGTTAAGTGATTTGCCCAGGTTCACACAGATAGTAAAGTGTCAAGTGTCTGAGGCCCGATTTGAACTCAGGTCCTCCTAAATCCAGGGACTGTCTTTTATCCACTGCAACACCTAGCTGCCTGGAAAACAACTTTCTAAAGCCCACGTATTATTAACAAGTTGTGCATTTGCTGCTCTAAACAGATGTTTCTGCAAAATGGTAAGTTGTTTGGGTTTACAAGTGACCCATTGTGCCAAACAAGTTCTCCTTCATATTATTGAGTGGGAGGCTAAAGGCTAAAATGAGTCACTTTTGAGAACTCCTTCCTGCCCTCTCCCTACTCATTGCCTTATCTAATTCTTTTTCTGAGCCTTCCCTCAGTTATACTGAGAGTAGAAAATGTGATTGCAGGAACATCTCATTATGTGCAATGAGTCCATCAAACAATTTTCTTGTCACTAAGTGCTCCATAAATGCACTTAATGGGCAGCATTGTTATGACAGCCAAAAACCTGACCCCCAAACTGGTTATTTATGTACTTAACAGTGTCCATATAAGAGTCAGCTACTAAAAAAAAAAGAAAAAAGATTTTTTAGATTTCTCTTTCTTTAAAGAAAGAGCAAATAAAAAAATCTTATTACCATTTGACAGTGCACTCTTCTCTACTGATAATACTGTGCCCAATTTAAGCACCTCTCCCAACTGGCAAAAAAGCCCAAATGGAATTTCCCTCCTCACTCCAGTCATCTACACCTTTAAGACATTTCTCTGAAGATATTGTGGGATGTTCCAGTATGGATTCCTAGACAAGAAGACTATCCAATAATTCAAAATAATAACAAAACTGCCTCCAGTTCTTAATAACAGGGGTAGAAGGAATCCCATCTCATTAAACAAGGATTACACTTGTAAGAGACAAAGTAGATGTAGCCATATAGGGGATGAAGAATTAGGGGGAAGTGACTGTTGGTATTAACATCCAAATCTCATTAACTACCGGATACTAAGGATTAAAGTTTGCAAAGCACTTTACATGCATTATTTAATTTGATCCTCCTCAAAACTCTGGAGGGCAGGTGATTTTTTTTATCCTCTTTTTAGAAAGGAGTGTAAGGGCTAAAATTCTAGCTATACCATCTAAAATCTAATGAGTGGTCACCAATAAATTATAAGCTTTAGCAAGAGTATTTAAATAGTTCAAGGATTTATTAAAGAGCATTAGGATCAGAGAGAAAGGTAAAAATCTAACTGTTTCAAAGAGACCCCATCATCTGACCCACCATGGTGAGGTCAGGAACCAAAAGAGACAGAACCCCTGCACCAATGTCAGCTTCCTACTTCATGTCCTCCTCCCAAAAATGGGAGGCTCCTGAAGTTGATTGGCTGGTAGTCTTGATAGACAGTACCCACCAGCAAATGTCACTTCCTGATGCTAAAGACCATGACTGCATGGCTTGCCCTCAGAGGCCTTCTCCTCATGGTGGAGCTTTTATACACTAAGTCTCCAGCAGGTGGCATCATGCCAATCATTACAGTAGAAAACTGAGGTTGAGAGAGGAGAAGTAAAAGATTCACACCCATATAGCTAATGGATATCTGATATGCTGGTCATCATCAATCTATCTATGATAACACACAACTTTGGTAATCAGAAACAAAGTTGTTTCATGAAATAATTATTCTAGTTCATTTAATCCAATAGTTAGAATGGTGCCAGAGGTTGTAGTGGGAGAAGTTGGAAACTTGATGCATAGGACCTAGGTTGGAATCCAACTACTGTGTATGTATGGGGAAATCATAAACCATTTTTTAGCCTTAGGATGCTCACTTCTAAAATCAGATTTGAGGCCCCTTCTAGAAGAAGTTGTGGGAGGATCACCAGGGAGAATCGTGTAAAGATTTTATGAATTTGAAATTGCTATGTTATGGCCAGCTTTGAGTAGTGAAAATTACATCGATGATATCTCTCATTTTCCTAGCAACTTCTACTACCCTCCAAATAATCAAGAAAATGGAAGTGTTTGGAGGGTTTAGGGAAGGAAGGGTATAAATAATCTAGACAAAACTTCCTCCTGTCACACATCAAATATTTCAATCATAATCTATAAATTCCTCAAGGCCAGATACCATAGCATCCATCTTCATATCCTACAAAGCACCATGTAGAATGAGGAATAGGTTTTCATTTTGAGCACATGAGAGTACTCAATCAATATTAGTCAAATTTAATCAAACTGGGAAATTTTTCAGGATCATACAGAAAGACTACTTACTCTTCCTTTAGACATGATTCTAAGACATTTTGAGAGTTATTATTTTTACCCATTAGAAAGGGCAAATTAGAGAAAGAGGAGCTGCTATAAGAAAAAAAAAAACATTGATAGGACTACTTGGCAAAGGGTGAAGTAGTATGTGAGTATGTACTATACATATATATATTATATATATATATATATATACACATACTTATGCACATGTATATATATACACATGCATAGCCACATAAACACATGAACATATTTATATGTTTCTTCTATCTATACTTCTTTTATACTTAAATACATATAGAAACATGCATATATGTACATAAGGATTAAGAAGACATATGTTTGGATTCTTCCACTACAGAACATTGCCTATTGCCTCTGCCCTGTGTTGCTCTTTCAATCTTTATCTCTATCCATAGTAGGTGAGACAAAGACAGAAGTCAATGATCCTCATTATTTAAAATAATATAATAAGTATCAATATGATGTGTACTCTGTACCAGGCACAATGCTGTTAAGGGCTAAAATTCTAGCTAGTCTGTCTAAAATATCTAATGAGTGGTCGCCAATAAATTATAAGCTTTAGCAAGAGTTAGGCTTTTAAGCATTTATTAAGGAAAACAAGAATTTGGTAAAGAGAGAGAGAAAGGCCTAGATTCCTATCTATTAAAGGGAGAGCACATTTCTAGCTCCCTTCTCCACCAGCGTCCTCAGGAAAGAGAGCCGAGACTGAGCGCCAGTCTCTTCCTTCCTCCTCCCACTAGCCCGCGTCACTTCCTGACTCCTGGTCTTGCCCTCAAAGACCTTCCCTTCATGGGCAGAACTCCTCTACAGTAAGTATCCAGCAGGTGGCGTTATTCCAATCGTTACAGTCCCCCCTGTTGTTCCTCAAGAAACAAAATGTTTCCTTGACGGAACAGTAAAAACAATATGATAACTATTGCTAACTAATAATATGTGAACAACAATATAGAAAAGGAAGAGAGGAAAGTTTTGTCCAGAGGGGCGATTTTTTTTGTCCTCATGAACCGACGCTTTGACATTAGTCTTGCAAAGGGAGGGCCTCTGCAGAGAATACATGTTACAGATGGTGTATATTATAACAGAAAGAGAAAAAAAACCAACAAAAAGAACAAATCAAAACTGTTCATTTAAAGTCTCTGAAAGTCTTTTCTCAGATGTCCTCTAGGTGTAGTCGTAGAATGGAAGTCTCTTCAGGGGTTGATGTGTGGATGCTGGTAATCAGCCAGGAAAATTTCCTACAAAATTGAGCTTAACACAACTTTAAAATAGCTTTGTCAATAATCAAATCAAACAATGAAAGTTCTCAAAAACATGTGTAAGGGAATTCAGAATCTTAGTTGTTAACACATGAAACATACAATAAAACAAAAATTGAACCATTCTTTAAAATTATATTATTATTATAGTCCCCCCTTATGGGGAGTAATTGAGAAGACAATTGCTGTGATATTATTTTTTAAAAAATAATTTTTATCTTTGTTTCATCACTTTTTGCATCATCTGCCTAATTATCCTCATGCCATTATGAGAAATTAGAAAATCTAATATAATTGGTAACAGGTGTCAAGGCCAAATTCAACACTGTTATTTATCATGGCACCTGAGATAATTATGGGGGTTACCATAAAAGAACAGAGAAATGATGGGATATGAGCATTCCCACACTTGAGCAATATGTACTGCCCATGCAGTATGCCAGGTTTAAAATAGGTGGATGGAATATATGTCCATGCCACCGAACATATTGGAAGAAACTGAGTCAGACTTAATCAGATGCATGGGATTGAGATGGTCCATGGCATCAGGCATATAGGAGGGAGCATAGAAGCCAGGTGTAGAAGTGAGATGGGTGGGATGAATACTTCCAGCCATCTGTACAATATTGTGGGGAAAAATAAAATAAAATATTAAACCAAGAGAATCCAACCTCAACATTTGTCAAAAGCCGTTCCCTCGGCCATACCTTGACTTCATGCATGTCTCCCCTCATGTGACAGTTCAGTGTCTGCTCTTGCATGTATTCCTCTTGTGATTGGATGGCATCTTGGCCAACTGGCATCTGATAACTCAGAATAAAGGCAATTAATGTCTTAAATGATAAGTTCCCATAATCCAAGTCTCATATGGATTTAAAATTGAGGATAATAAATGATTGCAAAAAATGTGAATACATCTTGACTCAAAATATAATATATAATTATGCAACAATTTCAAATAATACCCTTTTTTTACTTAGTATACAATTACTTTTGTGAAAAATCAGAACATACTTAAATACAAGTTAAAGCACAACAGAATCTCAAAGAAAACTTTTTTCTGAAAAAAGAAAACTTTTACAAATGTTCCCCTCTTTTTTTTTTTTGGAATATGCTTATCAAAAATAATACTTCTAGAATCAATTTACACTTGCCATGGCAACCAATTTGCCAAGGAAATGCTTTAAAGAGTTTGATCAAATAATCAGTTGAGAAAAAATAACAAAAACAAACAACTCAGAATATGGGAGCACAATACTCCTAGAATTAACATTGTATAATAAAATCAAAACCATCTTGCAATGTTTCAAAATTAGATAGACAAATGAATAGAAGAAAATACACATGGAACAATAAAAGACAATGAAATTCAAACTAAGGAAGTCTAAATGAATGTGAACTTAATATTAATAAGAGTATTATAAAATATAAACTTGATCACATGACTATAAAAAGCTTTTACAAATATTCTCCTTGTTTTAAAAACTAAATATAAAACACAATCTCAAAAGCATGAAAATCTCTATGAAAATAAACCCATACCATTAATTTCAAAATGTATATATAATAGCATAGAAATCCTATGTAACCTCTGAACTGACATTAATACTCTGAGTGAATTCAGAACACTTTTGATTCTGATATCTAAAATCCCCAACACTCATATCAATACCTTGCTGCTTACTTCTACATTTCTGTAAAATATATACCCTTCCATGGCAAAAGAAGCAGAGTCTTGAACTATGTTGATTGTCATTCTTATTCAGCTTAAGTTTTTCTTCTTTAACCCCTCTATATTGTCTGTCGGGCTTTTCACCATACAAATGCTTTATAAGATTACTAATTAAAGACAAAAGCAGGTTAGCAAAATTATGAACAAAACAAGCATATCTGGAATTTAAAGGGCTTTCTAATGTTGTCTCAGAAGCACAGCCAGGCTGGGGAAGAGCTGAGCCTGAAGCTGCAAATGTAGTTAGAGAAAGTTGAGCATGCGCATCAGTTCTCTGGACTTCCCAGGCAGGGGAAGCAATGGGCTTGGCCATGGGAGGAGTAGAGGGTGGGGTTTGGAGAGGAGGGGAGGGACCATCGCAATTTGAATCAGACTTGATTTTGAACTCAGGCCTGGATTCCTCTTCCCCCACTTTGCCTCCAGGCGCTAGGGGATTAAAAGCTACTAGAGGGTGGGTCATTGCCTCCAGGCATGCAAAATTAGAGCAACAATTACTGTTAGAACTGGGAAAAGCTGCGGGAATCTCTTCAGGTTTCTCTGAAAAAGCATGGTTGGGAGAGGGAGAGATATTTCCTTGTGTGAGTAAGTTGCTGGCTCTTTTAACAAAAATAAAAAGAAAAATAGAAAATCCACAAAAACAAAGCATTAACATGATCTTATCTCCCATTTGTCTGGTTAAACAGACTAAAATCAAAAATAGGGTAATTAGGGAGTTTAAAAGGTCCATTCGAAAAAATTTAAAGGGAAAACACAGCCAGTGCGCCAGTACTTAGCAGTTTAAAGGGTAGGGGAAATTTCTTACCCAACCGGAAGATCAGAAGTGAGGTTCAGCTTTCCTCTTCGTGGTCAGCCATCTGTTAAGGGCTAAAATTCTAGCTAGTCTGTCTAAAATATCTAATGAGTGGTCGCCAATAAATTATAAGCTTTAGCAAGAGTTAGACTTTTAAGCATTTATTAAGGAGAATAAGAGTTTGGTAAAGAGAGAGAAAGGCCTAGATTCCTATCTATTAAAGGGAGAGCACATTTCTAGCTCCCTTCTCCACCAGCGTCCTCAGGAAAGAGAGCCGAGACTGAGCGCCAGTCTCTTCCTTCCTCCTCCCACTAGCCCGCGTCACTTCCTGACTCCTGGTCTTGCCCTCAAAGACCTTCCCTTCATGGGCAGAACTCCTCTACAGTAAGTATCCAGCAGGTGGCGTTATTCCAATCGTTACAATGCTAAATGAATGATAAAAAATATATATTTTATTTGAGCCTCACAACAGTGCTGGGGGACAGATGCTATTATTAACCCATTTCAAAGTTGAGAAAACTGGTACAAACAGAAGCTAAGTGACTTGCCCAGATCCCATAGCTAGTTAGTATTTGAGGCAGGATTTTAATTCAGGTCTTCCTGATTCCAAGAACTAAGCTCTATCCATTCTCCATTTGTCTCTGTCTCTCTTTCTCTCTTGATCTTAGAGAAACATTGGGTTTGTCCTCCCATAGTGGAGTTCTTTGAATATTCAAATTCTCTCTTAGACTTTTTAAAGTTTGGTCAGAATTCCCAGAATTCGTGATACTACCTACAAGAATTCAGCTTGGACTTCTTGTGAAGAAGAATACTGAGGGGCAGCTAGGTAATGGAGTAGATGAAGCACTGGCCCTGGATTCAGGAGGATCTGAGTTCCAATCTGGCCTCAGACACTTGACAACATTTACTAGCTGTGACCTGGGCAAGTCACTTTACCTTCATTGTCCTGCAAAGAAATAAATACTTAGATAAAGATTGTAGTGTAGAATATATAAATATGCATTTAAATACATGTACATTTCAGCACACATTTTAACATTTATATATTTATGTTTAATTTAAAAATATGTGTATATGTTTGCATGGTGTTGGGTTTTTTTAACATTTCTAAATATATATCCTTTTGGAGTATTCCTAAACACCAGTAATTATAGCCTATTTCACTAATGCTGCTATTTTGCATATTCATATACATTAAAGGTATATGCCCATCTCCTCCAGGAATATTAGCATAATACCTGAAAGGTAAACTTGTCATCACTGAAAATGGAAAATGAACCAACAAAATCACCCTGGACATTTTCTTCTAAATGACAAATATTGGTTTCCAATATGAGAGGAGCAATGTCAAAGGATGCTGCATCAAACTATTAAATTTCATACCTTTTTTTCTAATGCTGATGTAATTTTTTTCCATTCTTTTCAAATATTGTTATATTTCCATGGTTTGCTTGAGTCAGAAAATGGATATTTATTTGTCGAAATAAGTCATTGGTTTTTGCTCAGGAAATCAAGTTGAAGCCAACCATTTTTAATTGTCATTCAGAATTTGAGTGGGTTATATTCCCCTGAAAAAAAACTTGTATTACAAGTTCAATTCAATTCAACAATTATGTCTTAAGGCCTTATTTTGTCATAGGCACTGTTAATATCCATGATGATGAACTAAAAAAAGCCAGCAAAGAAAAATGCTAAGCATGGCTTTAAAATAATAAGGGAATTATTTTGTAGTAAATTACTCTTTAAAACATTATAATACTTTTTAGGATTTATCTTTACTCAGAAAACTGATAGCTTGTACTTATTGTATTTGAGTAGACCATGAAGTATTGATTCTATGAATAAATGGTTGGGGACTTTGTGGAAATTATATTCTCTGTATTTCTTCCATGGACAAACTAAGATTATTTTTTTCCAACCAAAAAGCAAATCAAATGGTGCATGGAGCTTATGAGGGAAAACTTTGTGTATTGGGGAAAAAATTAGTTCTAATGAGTTACACATTGCTATAATCTTGTTCAAAATCTAAAAATAGAAGTGATGAAGTTGTCTAAAAATATATAAAACAGTAGCTGGTGCTTAGTTTAGAGGGGGGAGGAATTCAATGGTTACAAAAATGTTATAACAATTGTGATGTTTAAAAATCTGTGATGTCTAAAAAATCTAATGTGTGGTCACCTTAAATTAGAAGCTTTAGCACCAGTCTTTGGACATTAAGCATTTGTTAAAGCATACCAGGTATTCACATGGAATTCAGAAAGTTAAGAAAAGGCCTATCTAGCCTAGAGTTCCAGTCTGGTCAGGTTCTTCCTCAAGTCCTCAGCCATGAGACTGTTTAAACCATGAATTCCTTTCAAACTGAGTGTGGAAGCTTTTTATAGGTCTGGAGCAGAGGCGGTCCTTACACACTGCTTCAAGCTGATTGGAAGGCATCATCCAAATCCATTGGTTCACTGGACTTGAAGGTGGTCTGCAGTTGAGTTCAAAGTCCTTACCTTCTGAGAACAATACCTTCTTAAGGGCTAGCCAGGTGTGGTTACAATCTAATTAACTTGAAGTAGGCTAATCAGCGAAATCAATTACTCTCACTTCATTCAGTTTAGATTAATCTCCAGGTGTGCTTTTGAGTATCTGCCAAATCCCATTATTTTCTCATATAATGAAATATGAAAATTATACCCTTATATTTTTATTTCTTCTTCATTCATACATATATAGTGGTTATATTTTTATCTCTATACCTCTGCTTTTCTCTCTGTAACTTGGTTGTTGTCCTTTCTGTTCAAAGAGAATCAAAATGATATCACTACTTTGGGGACAAGGTACTGTGTGACTAGTCGACTGTGGCTGATTAGACCAACATGAACTCAGAGGGCTCTACCACAGGTTGGACACAATCCATATGGGAATTTGGAGTAGAGATGTTTCTAAATTTGTACCCCTCATTTTCTTTTGAAATACAGTATTCTGCCTTGTTCATGGAGCACAATGCCTTCTTTGATGTGGGCATGCCATGTGGTTGGTTCTGTGCCAGTCTTTCATGTCTCACAATCAAATACAAAGTTCTTCAGAGAAATCTTGAGATAATTTTTTCTCTTTGAGGGCAATAATGGTTCCACACCCCCTGTTAGTTTTTGTAACCATAGCTCAGCACAGTATTTGGCACCCTTGAAGCACTTAATAAATACATGTTGACTCTCTATAGAATAGATATAGATCTTCTGAAGGAAAAAAAACAACAGAATAGGAGTCATGCTTACATCATTTCCCACAAAATTCAATATAAGAATCATAATATCGATTTAGATTTGATAGGCATGTACCTTAGACTTAAATGACCTAGTCCAATCACATCTATTTGAAGGTAAGGAAGTTGAGGCACAGAGAGGACGAGTGCATTTTCCCAAGATTACAAGATTACAAGTATACTAAATATACTAGTATTATACTATTATTAGGTAGTAATTACTAAAATCAGAATTTTTTGTTTGTTTGTTTGTTTATTTGTTTTTTGCAGGGCAATGGGGGTTAAGTGACTTGCCCAGGGTCACACAGCTAGTAAGTATCAAGTGTCTGAGGCTGGATTTGAATTCAGGTCCTCCTGAATCCAGGGCTGGTGCTTTATGCATTTCACCACCTAGCTGCCCCAGAATTAGATTTTGAATCTAGTTCCTTTGCTTCCTAAACCAGAAAATAAGAGCTTTTTTCCCCCCTCTACACAATGATAAATAGCCAGGATATTTTAGGGGAAAATTAGATAGATAATTTTAAATTGCTCTAAGAGTCTCACATTGGCTGAATAAGGGGAGGCACATGTTTTTTTTCTGGGCAATGGGGGTTAAGTGACTTGCTCAGGGTCACACAGCTAGTAAGTCTGAAGTGTTTGAGGCCGGATTTGAACACAGGTACTCCTGAATTCAGGGCCAGTGCTTTATCCACTTTACCACCTAGCTGCCCCAGGAGGCATATATTTTTAACATCACTATTCTTACAGTGTTATTTGACCAAAAGTGAAAGACAAGGGTGTTAGGAGATGATATGCTAGTTGTTGCTACTGTGGTTCTTAGTGTATAGACACCAGACTTTCAATATGGTGATGTCATTTCATGAGCCTTCTACTGCTCACCCTCTTAGTTTCAGCCATACTGATAGAGAAATACAAGAGTGTTCTGGGGGTGAGAAGGAAAAATGTGTGCACATATTTTAAAGTTTAATCTACATTACCATATTTTATGTCTAGACAATCATCAAGAAAAATAAGCAAACTGGGGGCAGCTAGGTGGCTCAGTGGATGGTTTCAGGAGGATCTGAGTTCAAATCCAGCCTCAGACACTTGACACTTACTAATTGTGTGATCCTGGGCAAGTCACTTAACCCCAATTTTCTTACAGTAGCAGAAGAAGAAGAAGAAGAAGAAGGAGGAGGAGGAGGAGGAGGAGGAGGAGGAGGAGGAGGAGGAGGAGGAGGAGGAGGAGGAGGAGGAGGAGGAGGAGGAGGAGAAGGAGAAGAAGGAGGAGAAGGAGAAGAAGGAGAAGAAGGAGAAGAAGAAGAAGAAGAAGAAGAAGAAGAAGAAGAAGAAGAAGAAGAAAGAAATAATGAAAATAAAGCAATCCCTAATGTATAGCAATTGAACATTTCTGAGGCATATATGTACACTGAAAATTTTATTACTTGGTTCTCAAAAGCTAAAGTTGATTCCAGAACACCCTTGTTTATGGAACACTACTGTTTCCTCAAACTAGAGCTTGAGGATCCTTCAAAAGGGAATGAAAAGATATATGGTATTTGGCTGAGTGTGTGTGTGTGTGTGTGTGTGTGTGTTTGTGTATAGGTTATACAGCACATTACAAACAAAAAACCCAAAATATTACATGGGAAATGTTATGGGACTTGGGTACCTCAGAAGTTTTCTGGGGGAACTCGGGAACACTTCTCCTTGAGAACCTCACCAAAGGACAGTCTCCCCCACCCCTCAGGGAGATAATCCTATCAGCTGTGGCAACTGCCTGAGTGGGGCCAATGGGACAGAGATAATTCTAGAGGTCCTCTCATTCAAGCCTTCACCCAAGCTTTCCCCACCCCCAAAGGGAACTTTCCACACAGTTAGATGCTCCCCTCATCTGTCCCTACACCATCTGTCCTCTATTAATTTTTTTGGCTTTTCTGTTCAGAGAGATAAGTATCTCAGTGAGAAAAAAGACTATATTTGGACTCTTTTCAGAGCCCTAAAGGCAGAGAGTGAGTCTGGTTTCAGGCCCAAAAGCTTTGTGTCCCCAAAACCTCCCAGCAGGGGGCCACTCGGCACACAAGGCTTTGACCTGAAGCTCCTGGGCTTTAGGCCCAAGCAGGACCTGAAGAAGGGCCTGGGTTTTGTGGGAGTCAGCCTGGGTTGGGGGTTCACCTTGAGGCACCTGAGGAGATCCCCATGTGACTCAGAGCTCAAGCCCTGACTTGAATTTTGTTTTGAAAAGTTATGTTTATACAAGCACTGTTTAGTGGGGAATGGGGACAGTCTTACTCCAGCATAGGGTTGGGGCCTAGGGCCACAATCTGATTGGTGGGTAAATGGAGCAATCTGATTGGTCAAACCCCAAGACAGGTTTTGTTCCTTGAAGTTATGTATGTTCACACAGTATTGTTCTGAGGGGGAGCCGACACCCTTGCCCAGAATAGTTTAAGGCCTGGTATTGTAGTTTCTATGATCTGATTTTTAACTTTTAACACCTGATGGGCTCTTAGGCTGTTACTATTATTCTGTACAAATAGCAACTGTAATAACTGTAATAACTGAAATGTAAATGAGGGGTATCAGAATGCCTTAATGTGATTGGTTGGAGGGGACCCCTTGAAGGGTATAAATAGAGGTGAGGGACCTCACTTCAGTATACTCTCTGGCACATTCAGAAGAGTGCCCATCTTTGTGAAGATGAATAAAGCCTTCACTCACCAACTGCTGCCTGCTTGGGATTTTTGAACATCGACCTGCTAGCAACACTAGGGCTGCCAACACTTGAGATGCTGACACAAGAGCTGTACAACAGGAAGAATGGTTACCTGCGTTCCTAACATCAGAGAATCATCTCTCTGTGCCATGGCATTTTCCTTTGAGAAAAGTCCAAGGACTTCTCTCTTGGTTTCCTTTCTCTAGCACCTAAATAAAATAATATTTTATTCTATTTGGATTTGTGTGTGAGAGGGCATAATTCTTTAAAGAGGAATTCCTAAGCACCCCCACACCAACCATTTCCCCATGAACTGAAATATAGTTGAAATTCTCTCACCAAGGAAATGTAGAAGTAAAAAAGAAAACAGACTGCTCAGATCACAAAAGTTAGGGATAACTAATGACTGCCCCTGGGGCAGCTAGGTGACACAGTAGATAGAGCACCAGTCCTGGATTCAGGAGGACCTGAGTTCAAATCCGGCCTCGGAAACTTAACACTTACTAGCTGTGTGACCCTGAACAAGTCATTTAACCCCAATTGGCCCATAAAAAAATAAAAAATAATAAAAAATAATAAAACTAATGACTGCCCCACTGGTGACCCTTCTATAAAATGATACATATAACAGTTACTGAGGATGGGTGACTATGGATGGATTTCAATCTGTATCTTCAGAGTGAATCACCATATTTATAATCCCAGAGATTCATTTCATTTCTACTTTCGGGGAATGGTGTAGAAGGACTTCTTGTTCAGGTATGGATGGGATTAGGTGGTCTCTATGGTTGTTTCCAAAAGTAGATTTTATATATTCTTCTTTTTAAAATTTTTTTGGGGGAATGTGAGTCTTTAAACAAAGACAAAGACAGGGAGTAAAACATACATTCCAAACTGAACAAGAGCAAAAGAAAAGAAGGCATAAATCATATACAATCTAACAATCATTAGACCTTTTCAAAGGTGCAGTTGTCCTCCTCAGGAGGTAATTGCAATGTTCTCTGAAATTACCCATTTTCAAGCAGAGTCCTAATGGCCCCTTATTGAATAAATTAGAATAGGATTCCTACTTGGTAAATTTTGGACTAAATGTCTACTGAGGACTGTTCCAATTGCGTGGGAAACTTATTATCTTGAACTGTCTGTATACACAGTGCTAAGAACCATATCTGCCTTGCAGATACTAAGTGCTTAATGAATGCTTTTTGATAGACTGACTGATTGGTTCTGTGACATGATCCAAAATGTATTTTTAAAATAGAATAACATAATTAATGTATAACAAGTGTTGAACATTTTCCAATTATCAGAGGTCTTTCCTAATCCCTTTCCCCCTTCCCTAAATCATGACCACCACTAGATCATCCAAAGTAATAGCTGACACTGACAGAGGGCTTAAATTATAAAACACTTAAGACACAAAGTCTCATTTCAATCACACAATAAGCCAGTGATATTGAGAGTAGCACTACTGTTATCTTTATTTTACAGATAAGGAAAGTGAGGCTTGGTGCACTAAAATGGCTTGCCAGATAATAAAAAGTAGAAACCAAGTCTTCGGACCCCCAACTTCAGTATTGTTTTCAATAAACCATAGTCATATCAGTCAATTAATCAATACATCCACAAATGTTTATTAAGTGTGTACTATGTGCCAAGCACTGTGCTAGGTTTTGAATAAATGGCCTAACAAAGAATGGCCTAATTTTTCCTTTCAAGCATTCCAATATTAGGACATGACTGGCTAAAGAATTATTTCTCTAAGCATTTATTTTCCTTTTCATCTTTCAAATCCTCAAACTCTTACTATTCATAAAGCTCAGCAATGGACTTAATTTAAGGACACATATTGTTCAAGAGCTATATTTAAAAAAAACACTGTTAACTTTAAAACAAAATCTAATCCTCTTCTCCCGTTGTTCTCTTTTTACTGTGTGCTAGGAAATTACTTTAAAGTTTAGCACTTTCTTCAATTATGGGTAGTTCAGGAAAACTTAGTGACTATATTGTGACTTCAAAGTTTGAGAAAGAATATTGAGGTTTCTTGTCTTTGTATTGAAGGCAAAGGGATGAAGGCGAAAGTGCGTAGCCATGTGAAGCCAGTGAGACAACTCATGTACCTTCATCTTGAGTGACCCTTCCTCTCTGCATTATCTGTTCTCTGCAGTACTCCAGATTTGCATTTATATGCATAAAACTATATGGTAGAGTTTCATAGAGAAACAGCACCTCTGAATTGTAAGAAACTTCAGTGGTCATTTAATCTAAGCCATATCTCAGAAGTAGTAAAAATGAAAGAACTGCACGCCCATACATACACATTATACTCTAGACTTCCTCTCACATGCCGAGTCACCAGCTACTTTTTTGTTGTTTGTTTTCCATTCTTCTTTATCTTCTTTCCCCATTAGAACATAAATTCCTTGAGGTCAGGGACTGTCTTTCCACTTTAATTTGTCTTCCCTGTATTGAACATAGTGCTTGGTGCACAGTAAGTGCTTGATTATGCTTAGTAATGCTAATCAGCTGATTCTCTGTGAGAGAGACTGAGAAGAAATGATTCAGTACAATTGCTAATTTTAAAGATGATAGGATAGCGAAAAATTGGAAATTTAGGGGATGCCCATCATTTGAGGAATGGCTAAACAAGGTGTGGTATATGAATGTAATGCAATACTATTTTGCTTTAAGAAATTATAAGCAGATAGATTTCTGAAAAACCTGGAAAGACTTACACAAATTGATGCTGACTGAAATGAGCGGAACCAAGAGAACACTATACCCAGTATCAACAACATTTTGTGATGATGAATTTTGATAGACACTTTTCTCAGCAACACAATGATCCAAGACAATGCCAAAAGACTTATGGTGGAAAATGCTCTCCATATTCAGAAAAAGGACTATGGAGTCTGAATACAGACTGGAGCATAATATTTTCATGCCTATTGTTGCTTTTTTGTTATTGTCCTTGTTTATTCTTGTGTTTTTTTTCCCTTTTGATTCTGTTTTATGTGGAAATATGTTTAACCTCATAGTAATATATAACCTATATCAAATTGTTTGCTGGCCTCAGGAGGAGGGAGTTAAGGGAGGGTAGGATAAAAATTTGGAACTCAAATATAACTTTACAAGTAATTGAGAAAAAAGAAAAAGAAGAAAAAAGAAAAAGATGATAGGAAACAAACATATTCTGAGGCCAAGAAAGATTAAATACCCCCTCCCCCAAGAACTAATTAATGCTGTGAATGAAAATCAGTGGAAGTTTTTGAACTTGCCTCTACAATCTAGCTTCTCAAACTATGAGTTGTGACCCCATGTGGGGTCATGTAATTTAATGTGGAGATTGCAAAAAAAAATTGGCAATAGTAAAATATTATGTATACCTATTCTATATAACTATATACACAGGGTCATTTAAAAATTTCTCTGGTTGTGGGTGGAAAAAGTTTAAGAAGCCATACTCTACAAGATAAATTACAACAATAGAGCCAAAATTACTTTTGATTACAGTATTTGGGTTCTGACCAGAATTAGTTACTATAATAATTTAAGGTACTGAAATTCCTATGGCCTGCTATGTTGTATAGAACACACATAAAAATTCATTCTGTCCATGAAACAAGCAGGATATATGCAAGTCTCAACATTTTACAGATGAGGGAATTGTACTGAAGTGATTTACATGCGGTCACACTCTTAGTAGATGCATATTGTGAAACAAAGCATCTTGAATGTTGTTGCTTCAGCATAATTTCCACTACAAAGAAAACAATCATCAACAATTTTTTTCTGTGTGGGTGTCAGGGGAAATGATGCTGGTGGTAGTGCTTTTAATATTTTTTTAAACTCATCAGCATTTTCAAAATCTTAAAAATGATTTTATAATTTATAACAACATTTCTGTGATTGAAGTAACTGCCATATTGCATAGGGGCGATACATATTGAAATTGGACAATTGAATGTGTGGTCAATTCCTAGAGCTATTTTACATATGTATTCACAGTGAATACACTGGGTTATCTTTAACAAACATTTCCCTTCAACAGCAGGGGTGCAATCTCTCCTATAACACCTTGATCTGTGGGGAAAACAAGCTGAGACCAAACACAGATTTGATATAGCATAAGTCCCACCAAGTACAAAACCATGTGAGGCAAAACTTCTGGATGAAATTCTAATGCAACTCTACTACTAGGCTGGGCTGATAAGCTCACTTCTTGAGGCCAGACTGACTGGCGGCAGAAGTGTGCTAAGGAGAAAGTTCAAGAAAGCTTGGAAGTTTTCAAGAAAGAAACTTTAAAGGCATAAAGAGAAATAGTTCCAAAAAGTAAGGAAAGAAGTTATCTAAAGAAACTTATGTGTATGCCAAGTCCAGGGAATTCATTGATTAAGGTAATCATCCATATTTTTTTTTAATAAAAGACTAGTACTAAAGATGGAACCTGCCTAGCTCAGGCAGTGACAAATGAATACAAAGTCTGCTTTTTTCTGCCTGATAATTCTACTAAAAAAATTGTATAAGAATTAGCTATGGCTGTTCAAAAGGCTTAATGTAAAAGGTAAGGAATATGTGTGCATTTATATTTGCATATAAAATTTATATTAATATATACATGGCTGTGATTTTGACACATATGTGTCTTCTACATATGTATATATTCATACACATACATATACTCATACACAAACAGGTACACACAAAGGAATCAAGAAATGGGTAGGAGTGTTGCATTATGAGGGGAAAATGAGACTGTGATAATTGAAAATGGAGAAGAGAAAAAAAAATCAAACCTTATTTTGCATTTGCCTAAATGAATAATTTCAAAATACTTAAGAGAGAATAAAAATGAACAATAGAGAATTGATACCTTAAATAAGTAAGAAGAAAATAAGTTCTTATATTGATATTCTCAATGAATGCACATCACCAGGACCAGATAAATTGTATTATATAGTACTTGGGATACATTGGCACATGTGGAGGGCTAGTACTGATATATACAATAGTTGAATATCTGTCATTGATTTTTAATCAATAGGCAATATGGGAACAATAGAGGGCCCAAAAGAATGGAGAAGTACAAATGTCTCTAAAAGGAAAAATAATAACAAAGGGTAATTATAGTACTATAAACAAAGCTTTAATTCCCAGAACACTTCTATATTTTATGATTAAATGAATGGTTAATGGAATTATAGGAAAAAAGGGAGTGATGAATGAGGGCATCAGAGAACCTGGAAAGTGTTTGGTCAATGGAATTATATGAATACAGTTTACCTAGGTTTTTGTGAAAATATGGATTAACATTTCTTAATCTTTTCTTTCAAACATGATGCCAAAAATTTGCAAGATCAACAGTAATACAATTAGATTGATAGAGAACTAAACCCAAAGGACCTTCATTAATGGTTTGGAATCATCTTGTAAGAATGTAAGTGGGAATAATGCCCCTACCTATTGTTATATTTATCAATATTTGGATAGCAGTCATCTGTTTATCTGATTTTCAGATTACACGAAGAAGAAGGGATTATGTGTCTTATGGCATCAGTAGAATCTAAACAAATTTTAATAGGCTAAAATAATTGACAAAGCAGAATTAAAGAAAATTTAATAGAAATAAATGTTAAATCCTAGTTGGGTCTAAAAAGTCAACTTCAAAAGACATTGGGGTGCAATATGAGCAACCTTTCATTTGGAAATCTAGAACCTAGGTTTATATTCAAACTCGGCCATTTTAATAGACAAAAGTATAGGAAAAACAATTTCAGGGATTTAAATTGGATGTAGTTTTGTGCTAAGTAGCAGGAATATTAAGGCAAAGCCACAAACATCCCTTACACTCAAACATTTTTAAAAAGTTTTGCACAGGGAGGGACACTTTGGTCTGAGAATCGACAGAGATGTTGAGTATGATCTTCAGGAAATAGATTAAGATATCAAATTCTTGAACATTTTAAGAGTTTATTTGATCATGGTCCATGATTCCAGAATTGTAAGGGGTGGGGACGAAGCCTTCCCTATATATCAGGGACATGACTAGGGAGAAAGTTACAGAGGAGTTGGCCAGAGAGAAATAATAGAAAAACAAAAACAAAAACAAAATGTCTAGGGATTTCCTGACATTGTCTTCTGAAAGATGCATGCACCGATATTCGTAATGCATGTCGTTTATTTGGCCATTTGGGAAAATGGTCCCCAAATTAGGGCTTTGAAGGAGGTTAGTTACTTTCACTGACCTTGGGGAAATCAATGAACACAGAGCCAGTACTTGACAAATAGCAGGCTCTTAATAAAATTTTCTTCTCTCCAAAGTGAAGCAACTGGACTAAATCACCTCCTAAGTTCTTTCCAGGTCTAAATATGTTCCCATATCCAAAGATGAGAGGGTAGGATTATTATTTAATAACATTTCATTGAAGAATGATCTTTAGTGAACTATGAACTCAATAGTAAATACTATGATATGATAGTTGTTGTTCAGTCATTTCATTATATCTGACTCTTTATGACCCTGTGCACCATACTCTTCATGGTGTTTTCTTGGCAAATGTATTGGAGGGGTTTGAGATTTCCTTCTCCAATTCATTAAGGCAAATAGAGGTTAAGTGACTTGCCCAGTGTTACATGGTTAGTATGTGTCTGAGCCTGGATTTCAACTTTAGATCTTCATGACTCCAGGTCCAGCAATCTGTCCATGGAGCTCTTTGTTGCCTATGATATAATAGTAGATAATACTAACATATCACATTGCATCAAAAGAAACATAGTATCTATAATGGGGAAGGCAGGTATAATAGTCTTATACCCTAGGATAGACAATATCTGGAATACTGTGTTCAGTTTGGTGTGCCATATTTTAGCAAATCAGCCAGTAAATAAATATTTATTAATGATCTATTCTGTCCCAGGAACTATGCTAAATGATGGTGATTTAAAAAAAAAAAAAGGTGAGGAGAAATAGTTCCTCCATTAAGGACTTCGTGATCTAGGGAAGGAAACAATATTTAAAATATGTATAAACAAGCTATATGAAGAATACATTTTTAATAATTCATGACAAGTCCACTAATAAACTAAAGAGCATAAAGAAGAAGGAAGCAAGATGGCAAAAAGTATTTAATACAGTGCCTGGCACATGCCCCTAACTCAATAAAGTTGATGAAATTATTGATTGAAATAAAGGCCTTCAGATCATACCAAATGATGATGACTGAAGCATTTAAAATGTTGAACACATAAGAAGATTTTTTTTAGTGAGGCAATTGGGGTTAAGTGACTTGCCCAGGGTCACACAGATAGTAAGTATTATGTGTCTGAGGCCGGATTTGAACTCAGGTACTCCTGACTCCAGGGCCAGTGCTCTATCCACTGAACCACCTAGCTGCCTCCTTTTTTTTTTTTCACATAAGAAGATTTTAAGGGGGTGGGAGAGCAAGGGCTTATACTTCTCTTTAAGGATTTAAGATATTGAAGAAAAAAATAATACTGTACTTTTTATTATAAGGACAAGGTTTCTATTAAAAATAATTTGCCATTTTCTAAATTCTCAAAATTCCTAATATTCTGTTTGAGAGAAAAAAAAATGTCCCCTGATTCCCTTATTTATCTCTCCCCCATGTTAAGGCTAAAATTCTAGCTATAAAATCTAAATTATGTAATGAATGGCCCCCAATAAATTGTAAGCTTTAGCAAGAGTTAGACTTTTAAGCATTTATTAAGGAGAATAAGAATTTGGTAAAGAGAAAGAGAAAGGCCTACATTCATCTATCTATTAAAGGGAGAGTACATTTCTAGCTCCCTTCTCCACCGGAGTCCTCGGGAAAGAGAGAGAGTCAGAGTGCCAGCCACCCCCTTCTTCCTCCCACAAGCAAACATCACTTCCTGGTGCCAAAGAAAAGACACATGGTCTTGCCCTCAGAGACCTTCACCTCATGGCGGAGCTCTTCTACAGTAAGTCTCCAGCAGATGGCGTCATTCCAGTCATTACACCCACAAGTTATTTTGAACATTTATAGGATTCTTAGATGAAGAAATTTGGCAATGTTATATTACATAAGGATATAATTCAGAAGAAAGTAAAAGTTAAAATTTTGTTCCATTAATCCAGAACAATAGTCATTTAATTGGAGAGAATCATTTCCCTAAAGTGTACAATTCCTGTATTTTTTTTTGGGGGGGGGGGCAATGAGGGTTAAGTGACTTGCCATGTGTCACAAAGCTAGTAAGTGTCAAGTTTTTGAGGCTGGATTTAAAATCAAGGCCTCCTGAATCCAGGACCAGTTCTTTATCCATTGTGCCACCTAGCTGTCCCATTATTTTTCATTCATTCATTCATTCATTCATTCATTCATTCATTCATTCATTTATCTATCCATTTATTTATTTATTCAGCCATTCATCTATTTATTTATCTATTTTCTGTTTGTTCATTTATTTGTTTATTTGTTTGTTTATTTATTTATTGCATAATTCCGCTATTTCTATTTTCTCTTGTTCATAAAGAACTGGAAAGTTCTCCTAGATTGATAGTTATCAGAAATAAATCACTCAGAGGGCCTTTGCCCTAGTAAAGAAGGAGTCCTTCCTGGGTCAACCAGAAAGAAGGGATCAAGATATTGCCTCAAAATTGAATATTAATGAAACTGATATTTTTTTTCTTTCATAGTATAAAAAAGAAATCCTTTAAGGCATTTTAACATTGTTGTTTGTTGTTGTCTTGCTGTTGCTACTACTACTACTAATAAAAGGTAGTTTAGAAATGAGGAAGCTGCCTTGCCTTCCAAAATGTTTGTCACATTTACAAGGGGCTGACCTCTTTTATTCTACAGATGAGAGCTATAAGCTGTAAGTGGAAGTTTCAAAGATACAAATGCAGACTTTGTAAAAAGCAGACTTTCTTAATTAGGGTTGACTCAGAAACAGGACTGATAGCCTCTGAGAGCAAAAGGCTTCTCCTCCCAGGAAGTTTTAAGCTCAACATCTAGTAATTTGTTTGACACGCTGGAGAAGAAATAATGATTCTTGTTCATGGAGGTTTGGATTAGGGGACTACTGAGATCTTTCTAACTCTGATTGTGCCTTTCATACAAACTGCCCAGTATTTCACTCTTATCTGTTCTGACACCAGGGAGGTGCTGATATGGAAGAAATGGTTCCTATTTTCCAAATAACAAAACCTTCCCTTTCTCTGAATCGTTTTACAGTTTATAAAGTTACTCACATCCATTTTTCTCATTCCATCCACTGATTAGCCTGATGAGGTTGGCAGAGAAGTTGCAGGTAGCCCAATATCATATGTCAGTGATCATTTATTAAGGATCTATAATATGGGAAAGACTTTGGAATGAGCATTACCAAAAGGGAAGGGAGAAGGAAGGAGGGTCTGTTAGGCTGTTGGTTGTTGTTTATCTTTTGTTTTCAAGGAAGACCAATGACATCCCAATGTTGGAGTCAGAATATGATGTGTTCATCTGTGGCTGATCAGAACAATATGAGTTCAGAAGACATTACTACAGACAGGCCACAAATTGTCTATTAGAACATTGAGAGTGAAAGTAGCTCTTTATTTGTGCAGCTCATAGTTCCTTTAAGTTTCTGTGATTCTGTTTTGTTCCTGGAGGATAGCACCTTCTTTGATGCTCTCACAGTCAATACTAAAATTCTTCAGAGATACCTAGAGAATATAAGCAAGACCTTCTCTCACTCCTTCTGACCAGCATGTGAACACTTACCTTGTGCAAGTACTCCATAAAACAATCTTTTAGGTAAGGCTGCATCTGGCATTGGAGCTGTGTGGTCAGCCCATGGGAGTTGTGCTGTTATGAGAATGCAGTGGGACCTGAAAGAACATAAAGATGCAAACCTCCAAGGAATCCTTAACACTTTCCCAAGGGAAAAGCACCTCAGGAATAAGGTGTGGCTGAGCATGACCCTGCTATGCTGATAAACAATATCAAGGTCTGCAAAATGATGTGCATGATATGGATGGATGCTGTTTATCCTACTGACATCCCATTTTTTAAAGATCCCCTAACAGTTATCTCGTCCTTCCTTCTCCTTTCTTTGTCTGGTAAAGATATAAAAGACCAGGTCTTCTCTTACTTCACTGGGACAGTCGCCATGGTGATCTGTTCCCTGGCCATTATTACTCTCTCCTAATGAATCTCTTTTTATTGTACAAGGCTCACGATGAGCCTCTAACTCTTTGGGTGAGCTAGCCCCCAGTCCAGGTCACAAGTCCCTCCAACAGTGCTCTCTTCAATATAATTTGAATGCTTGGCATGTCAGCTCTAAAGAGTACCTCAATATCAGCTACTCATATTGCCAGGTGATCTTTAGGATCTTCCTGAGATAATTCAATTGGAAGAGGGTGAACTTTCTGGCATGGAGCTGGTAAACTGCTGAGGTATACAACAACATAGTGAGTACAATTTTTCTAGACATTCAGTTTGGTAGGCAATCTAATACCTCTGAAAGGCAGGAAGGGGAGTTCTAGGTAGGTGAGACAAGTAGGTCATTGCACATGGAGTCAGGAGAAGAAAAATTCAATGCATTATGCAAGTTAATCTTACGGGAAAATAGCATTCATGAATGGAAGTATGTGACATATGGCTAGATGATTCGGAGGAACTTCAACAACAGGTTAAGGAGCTCACAATTTATTCCGGAGACAATTAGGAGGTCGGGTTGCACTTTCATCTAGGGCACTGGGCCTGGATTGAGGAAACCTGAGTTCAAATCCATCCTCAGACAATTTATAACTCTGTGCCTCAGGGCAAGTCACTTAACCTCTATCTGTTTTAATTTCTTCAACTGTAAAATGGGCATATTATAATGAGAACACCTGCCTCCCACGATTATTAGGGAGGATCAAACAATATAAAATTTGGAAATCAGGTCCATATAGTCAAAGATATGTTTGTTCTAGTAGCAATTTATTTCTGGGAGAGTTGGACTATAAGGAAAACTGAGCACCACAGAATAGATGCTTTTTGAGTTGTGGTGCTGGAGAAGAGTCCCTCGGATAGTAAGGAGATCAAATCAGGCCATACTTATAGAAATCAATTCAGGCTGTTCATTGGAAGGCCAAATATTGAAGCTGAAGCTAAAATAATTGGGCCATATAATGAGAAGACAGGATTCATTGGCAAAGATACTGATGTTGGGAAAGATTGAAGGCAACAGGAATTGTATGTCCTTCCTTTTCAAAGAGGACCAATGACTTCTGAAAGGTGATGTCATGACTTGCAAGTGAATTGGACTTAAGTGAGGCAGGACTGGGCAAAGTCATCAGCCCCATTCTCTCCTCTGGAGCCATCTGGGCCCAGTGGCAAGATATGTCAGGAGGACAGGAGATAAACCACCCCAGAAGTGGGAGACCTTGATCTTTTTATTTTAAGTGAGGCAATGGGGGTTAAGTGACTTGCCCAGGGTCACACAACTAGTAAGTGTCAAGTATCTGAGGTCAGATTTGAACTCAGGTACTCCTGATTCCAGGGCCAGTGCTCTATCCACTGCGCCACCTAGCTGCCCCGACCTTGATCTTTTTAAGCTAAGGTCTTTCCTAGGTCTCAGTTCGTGTAGGACAGCTCCCATTCAATAATTAAGGCTAGGTAAGAAATGGGGCAAATCATGGCCTCTTTTAGCTAGTCAAAAAACAAAACAAAATAAGACAAAACAAACCAACAAAAAAATGAAACGCAGATTTTCTGACCAAAACAGAAAAAATTGCTGTTTACTCTCACTCTGAGCCATCAGCACAGAAACAATGAACAATAGAGGCTTGAGGTAGGAACTCTTGTTGGCCAATCAATGTGAACCAGAGTGATTTGAGTTTCAGGCATGGTCCTTAAAAAAGAAATTTAGCCTGTAAACTCCCAACATAACTTCTGAGGCTTCAGTGAGAAAAAAATGTATATTCCTTTAGGCATATAACCCACAGGTAAGGGTATGATTGCCTATGTGGACAGAGAGAGAGGAGGGAGAGGAAGGATGGCAGGCAAGAGGGCAGGTAGGCAGGTAAGAAGATATGTGGAATGGGTGTAAAAGCAAACCATTCCAGGTACACTAAGGGACATGGGGTAGTGTGGTCTGTGCTCTTGATTGTGATGCTTAAGATTACATTACCTTTGGTTTGCCTTTTCTTATCTACCCCTGTTGTTGAGAATGCACCATTAATGTGAATTATAGGATCTTTTCATTTGTCAACCTGCCTTGTCATTCCCCACGCCTCACTTCTCCTGTCACATCCCTTATTATCTAGCAACCTAGGTCTCCTCTATTCAGAGATACTGAAATTGATTTTTTGAACCTTAATGCTGAATTTTACAATGTGGATAATCATTTGTGTATTTTTGTAAATTTTCAAATTATAATAGATATTTAATGACACTGTTTTGAAAGGAGCTTTATAACTTTACATTTTTCTTGCATCCCATTAAGAATATAAGAAAGAAAAGCTGAATTGTTCCAAGCAATAGGAAATGACTAAGTGGCATTTACTTTCAAAATATCCTTGGGTCTCTCATCTGTGACACATTTGTGCTTTTAAAATAGCATAAGTGCTGTACATATGAATGCCGCTTATTAATAAGTTAAGATGTGTCACATTGCCTTTGATAATAACATTTGCATAGTCTCAATATAGTTTCTCTAAATTCTGAAATCAGATTCTAGAATATATTTAAATCCATTTAATTCACTCCAATTCAAAAGAATTCAACTGTTATCATAAATCTATTTATTATGAAGTCAAATATTATGTAAGGTGCTTAAAACAAAGATAGAGCTAAAACAAGATTGCAAAACAAAACAAAAATATATAAATATATCTGACCTCATATATCTTATATTCTGATGGGATAATCTTTAAACCTTAACCTTCTAAAGTGAAGAGGTATGTCTCAATTAATGAAATTTCATGAGTATTTATACCTTCCCTTTCAAGAAGAAAAATAAATACATCAAACTTATAGAAATGTGGTATCATAAGGCAAGAAGTTATAGTGATGGGGAATATATCCCAGAGGCACAAATTTAAATATGTTACAGTTGATGAAAAAATTTTAATATTAAAAAGCTTCAGTGATTAATATTTCTCTAGAGATAATATGACATGAATAATAGAATTCCAAGGATAGACAGACTTTTGGAGATTGTTTTGTTTTGACCTTTCTTTAAACAGAAAAAGAAACAGGCCAAAAAAAAAAAAGAGAGAGAGAAATCATCTTCCTCAAAAACAATGAAAAAGGGGCAGCTAGGTAGCACAGGGGATAGAAAACCGGCCCCGGATTCAGCAGGACCTGACTTCAAATCCGGCCTCAGACACTTAACACTTACTAGCTGTGTGACCCTGAACAAGTCACTTAACCCCAATTTCCTCACCAAAAAAAAAAAGAAAAAAAAGAAAAAGAATAAATAAAAATATAATTAAAAATAAATAAATAAAAAAATAATTAATAAAAAAATAATGGGAGAACTAGGACTGGAATTCAGGACCCTTGACTTATTCATTTCTTTCTTTATTTCTTTTTCTTTGACTTATTCATTCCTAAATAGTATTTTTTTTCCCCTACAGCATGGTGAAATATGAGGGCAAGGCCATATAATCAGTTTCTTTAATTGCCATCTTTTCACATTCTTTCTATCTCTCTATTCCTGACTCTGTCTTTGTCTTCCCCACAACCCCAATACATACATAGGGTATAAGTATATGTGTAAATATGCAGAGTGGTTTGATAGAGAGACATTCAATTAATTTAGGGATTATGTCAGTGTTTTGGATATTTTTGTAGAAATAATTAATATTTAGGCATTATCAGAAATTCATTCAATTCCACTGGAACTATTGATCAGGACTGGAATCTATTTAGTGTTTTGTGTAATTACGAAAATTTCAGGGTGGCAGCTAGGTGGTGCAGTGGATAAAGCACCAGCCATGGATTCAGGAGTACCTGAGTTCAAATCCAGCCTCAGACACTTGACACTTACTAGCTGTGTGACCTTGGGCAAATTACTTAACCCTCATTGTCCTGCAAAAAAAAAAAAAAGGTTAAAGGACTTGCCTGGCATCAGACATCTATCATGTGTCATCGGAGGGAATAAAAACAATCTGTTATGCATTTTAATGGATTTGCATCATACTCATATATTATCTAAGGGCCCAGAAAGGCAGAATAGGAAAGGTTAGCCACTACTGGGTTCAAGAAGGCCTGATCCACTCTTACACAGAGGGACTGAATGGGAAATGATGGAAATTGCAATAACTCAGTATCAAAATGCAAAGCCTGGATCATAGTATATTGAAATGTATATCTTGTATGATATCTTCTGTAAGGGTGGGGTTGATACCACCCTACACCATTTTAACTCTGATTCCAATTAATACATAAAGGCATGCACTGATCAATCATTTAATAAAAAGACGTTATAGTAAGTGTGTAAAGGATTTGAAAACCATTGGCTGAATTGAAAGGATGACAGAGGTCTCTTCCAACTGCCATGGGGATTTTGGCAAATCTTTTGTTTTTTATATATAAAATTGTTAATATGTTTAGATTTTTTGAATTAAGAGTATTTCCAGAAATTGGAGCATTTCTCTTTCTAGTGTGCTTTTTTTTTTTTTTTTTTTTTTTTTTTTTTTTTTTTTTTTTTAGTGAGGCAATTGGGGTTAAGTGACTTGCCCAGGGTCACACAGCTAGTAAGTGTTAAGTGTCTGAGGCTGGATTTGAACTCAGGTACTCCCGACTCCAAGGCCGGTGCTCTATCCACTGTGCCACCTAGCTGCCCCCTCTAGTGTGCTTTTGACAAGCAAAGGTAAGAGTGAACTCTGATAGGAAAGTAATACATTGAGGTGGATCATGAGTTCTACAAACCTCTTAGATCTGAAGACCTGGGTTGGTAGAAGTACCAGGAAAAGACCAGCTCCACCCCAACTTCTCTTCCCAGCTATCTGTCCACAGATAAAATACTACTTGCTATTTCATTACTAAAATGATTCAGGTAAAATGTAGTTTACCTCAATCACAAAGAGGTGAAGGTTTGACTAGAGATAGGTATAAAGGTAAAATCAGAGAAAGAGTTACCTCTTGCATAAATGAGACATACCTAAACTGGGGGCTCATAGTGAATGGGATTGAATTCATCACATTTTATCCAATATAAAATTGTTAAACCTGAAGAGAAGGGAACTGATATACCTTAACTGGAATTATATTATACTGCAGGCTTTGTAATAGGATATTAAACTTCCTTATAGTAGACATGCATCTATTTTTCCTTAATGCCAAGTAGAATTAGTCCTGTGTGTAAGGAATATTCCCTATACTCACATTTTAGGAAAATTGGAGACAATACGCCAATTGCTCCACAAGTCTTGAGAAGAGATCTAAACTCTCCAGATATATTCATGATGCTACATTAACTGGATCATTCGTTCGTTTATTTATTCATCATTCTGTCCCTTATCTACTCAATGATCATATAGTAAGCTGCAATTATGTTGTGCATGTTGTAATTGATAATGGAGGAGGGGTTATGTATTGTGTTGTTTAAAATCTAAATGTGGGTTTTAATATGTCCCCTCCAGTTTTGGGGGGAAACTGGCTAAAATCACTGATAAATTCACCAAGAGCTTAGGCTTTTACGGGTTTATTAAAAGGTATGATAGAAAAGAGAAAGATTGAGAACCGATTCCTTATAGCATGGAAATCCTAGCCTTCCTAACTACTCATGTGAAGTCCTGCCACCAAGCAGATGTCTCAAACCAAAAGAGGAAAAAGCCCTCCGCCACTGTCTCCTTCCTACTTCATGTCCTCCTCCCAGAAATGGGAGGCTCTTCAAGTTGATTGGCTGAGAGCGGTCTCCTACCAATGCAGCAGTCCACAGCCTTGGAGAACACTCCTTCTCAGGGCTGGTCAAATTCAAGTACAATATCTAATCACCTCTAAGCGGGCATCCAGTACTTCCTTATTCACACCCAATTCAAACACTACTAAGTCAATCAAGTAAGACACCTGGGTGTCTACCAAATTCCATTATCTTAACACATTTCCCCCTTTGTTTCTTTGAGGAACGTGGGGTGTTTCCTTGATGAAACAGTATGAAAATACGTCCAATGCTGTCCTCTCTAGACATCTAAACTCAATTCATACCCACACATAGTTTGGTAGGCTTAGGTCAGTCTCTGATAAAAGAATCAGATAAAAGCAATAGCCCAAAGGCCATTTCTCACTACAAATAAAATAATGTAGAAAATGTGCTACCTCTGTAAATCCAGAAGGGATGGGATTACTAAGGTAGAGAATGAAAAGTTCATAAACATACACATTTTGGACACAAAGCTTATCTTCAGTTTAATGACTTTTTTTTTTTTTAATTTACTCCAAAATCCCAGAGATTGTTCCTAGAACTCAAGAAGGAATAAAATAATTGCCCAGAGTGAGTTTTGTTTTTTCTGGCCTGGTGAAATCTTACCCTTCCTGCAGGTTTTTTTGTTTGTTTGTTTTTTTGAGGCAATTGGGGTTAAGTGACTTGCCCAGGGTCACACAGCTAGTACTAAGTGTCTGAGGCTGGATTTGAAATCAGGTCCTCCTGAATCCAAGGCTGGTGTTTTATCCACTGTGCTGCCTAGTTGCCCCTTCCTGTGAGTTTTTAAAATCAATAATAAGGTTGTAACTTTTTTTTTTAGCATGAAGAAATTTATTGTTATTATAAACTCTGCTCCTGATAGAAAACTCTCAGCTGAAGACATCTCTAGATAGACATACTATGTACACTACATAAAGCTGCCCTAGATTGGACAGCCACAACAAATCGGTCCCTTTCCCCAAGTGTGCTGATTGTCACTTGCAGAGCACCAGAAGGCGAGTGACCCAAAGCATCCCTGGCCCTGATGGCAAGCGGGCCGCTCACAGTGCTTAAACAAGCAGCCCGGGCCGACTGCAGACAGATCTGTCTTGTCAACCAGAGCTCTGACAGCTTCCTGTTCCAATGGAATCCCCGTTGATCTGTGGGGCAGGATGGACATCAGCACCAGCAACTCCAGTGGCCCATTTCATGGCAACGAGACAGCCAAAGAAAGAAGTGGGGTGAAAAGCCAAGGGCTAGAGCAGGGGCTCAGAACCGCCCCTTAAGGGGCAGCTAGGTGGCGCAGTGGATAGAGCACTGGCCCTGGAGTCAGGAGGACCTGAGTTCAAATCTGGCCTCAGACACTGACACTTACTAGCTGTGTGATCCTGAGCAAGTCACTTAACCCCAATTACCTCACACCCCCCCCCAAAAAAAAAGAAAGAAAAAAAAAGAATAGCCCCTTAAGTCTAAGGAAGAACCCCGATTCTGGGCCCATAGACAGGTTCAGAGTACGGGGTCTTCTTTCATCCTGCTGGGGCAATATCTGAACCTCCCTCAAGCCCTTCCTTTGTATCTCACCAGAAGATCCAGAGGTGAGAAAGTCCCTATGCTTTTCACGGACTCCCTGCCAAGCCTGTCCTACATCCTGTCCCATCCTTCCAATCCTCCCTGCTCATTTGTCTTTTTTTTTTTCACATGTCATTCTTTAAAAAACAAGCTGCAACACAAACTGGGAGTACGGGTGCACACAGGTCCTAAAAGTAGGCAGGCAGCTGCAGCGGAACAGCTGCCCCAAAGGAGGCCGGGGTTGAGGCCAGAAGGAGGGGGAAAATGAGGACAAAGTTCCTGCTAGTGTTTGGGTTGTCTCTGAAATCCTCTGGCCTTCTCTGGTCTGGTCTGGCTCCAGCAGGCCCCTCAGACCCTCCTGTGCACTGAGGGGGCCAGTGGGACAACAGATCAGTGAAGTCAACAGACTCAGAAGCACCTTTGGGGTGACCTCAGCTCCCTTAACAACATTCCTCTTCACACAGAGCCATGAGAACAGGCACTCCCTACATGCAGGCCCCTAAATACTAAATACACATGGGAGGAGGGGTCAGAAGGTCTAGAGAACAACCTGCAGTCAAGGAAGGGGAAGGTGGCCCCAGGGTGCTAGAGCCAAGGGTATGTCGTGCCACGCTCCCTCCATGGCCCACGGTCCCCCAATACAGGGTTCTCTGTGCCTTAGGTAAGACAAACTAACTAAATGAACATCTGAAAATCCTGGGGGAAGCTGAGCCCATCTGCAAAAAGTCCCTGAATCTAAAGAAAAGGAACTAAGAGGAAATAAGGAAACCAAATATGTCTGTGGGGGGAAGGGGACTTGTCGAGGTCCACCAAGAGATGAGAGGATGGGGAGGGGCAGAAGAGCAATGAGGAAGAGCCCCACCTGGGGGGGGGTGTTGGCCCCTTTGGTCATGTGCTTCCCTGGTTTGTCTGACTCCAACTTTCTATTCCTTGGGCTAAGCCACACCTCAGTCCCTTCAGTCGGACTCTAGAGCTCTTAACAAAGATGATGAAAACTACTGATAGGTTCAGCTTCTGAAACATCCCAATCTTGGGCAAGCCACTATTGCCTCAGAGACAGCAAGGTACAGAGAAGAGACCAGTCAGCCTTCAGAGAAGTCCTACCAGTGAAATCAAAGCTGGAGGCCTGCCCCCTCCCACGGTAGCTGAATGCCATCAACCCAGGAAGTGGACTGGGGGAGTCCGGCATGACCAAGGCCAAAAACAAAAGACCAGAAACTCCAAATGCATGGCTGAATAAATAAATAAGTGCGGGTTTGGGGGGGAGCGGGGAGAGGAGCCAGCTGTGCAGAGCAGCCACAGTGCCAGACTGCAGGGTCTTGGCTAGTCACAGCAACTTCACAACTCCCGTGAATTGGAAATCGGTCATTCGGGTGCACCACAGCCAACATTCCCAAAGCAGTGAGGTGCCCACACCAGGGTCGGGTTCAGGGGAAGGCTCAGTCAGCAGCACCTACAGAGAAAGGGCTCATTTCACCCTGGAAGGGCAAGCCTGCAGGGGCGATCTGGGTCCTTGTCAAGGCCTGTGACACTTCCTTCTGTCAGAATCCTCCTTAAAGGGCAGCTGCCTCTGACTGCTTTTCCCACCCTGCCATATAATAATTCAGTTCTGAACACACTGTGCAAGGGAGCAGCTTGCTCCTCGGAGAACGCCCACCCAACCCCCATTGCACTCCCATGATAAGTGGGCTAATTTCAAGAGCCAATGACCTTCTTCTCTAAAACAAGACATGTTTTTGGTCACCCTCCTCCTGAAGAAGACAAAAGTCCTAAACTTCCTTCCCTGTACAGAGGAGTCCTCTCCCCACGTGGCCGCCGCATCCCCTACAGACTCCGCTGTCTAGAAGCCTTCAGCCTGGCGGCCCAGCGTCCTGCAAGTCACTGACCTTCGTAAGTGGATGTTCAGCTCATGATGAGTCTGGTGCTGGCAGCTCTGCTCACCGGACAAGTAGAAGTCAATGCTTTAGAGGCTGCAGGGAAGCGACTTCCCCTTGTGCGGGCACTGCCTACTGCACGGTACAGGAGAATGCTTCCCTGAGGAAGCAGCAGCAGCAGGTGCAGGAGGAGGAGGAGAGGAGGAGGAGGAGGCCGTGGGCTTGGGGGGAATGAGGTCCAGAGCTTCGTCATCTGGCATTTCATCCAGGTGATACCTATCTTGCAGCAGCTGCCGGTTCAGATCCTGATTCACCTCTGAAGAGGAGTACCCTGAAGAGTATCTGGATTCCAGTTCTCCATCACTGTCTGAATCGAGAGACACCAGGTTTTCATCTGCACTTTGGTTCAGGGCAGCATAACCCTTATTAAACTTCACTGAATTTCCCCGAAGAGTTGGGATGGTGTGAAGAGGCTCCCATCACGCCTTTCCTCCGAAGGACAGCCTTTGCCAGATCCCGGTGTTTCTGCAGCTTGGCCTGGATGGAAGGCATCCTCGTCATGATGTACGGTCCTCTCTTCTCCACTGCCTCCGGAGCCCAGTCCACCCTCTTGTAGGCACCGGCCACCGCGCCGCCGGGGCCCGGCCGGGCCGGGGTCGTGAGGGTGGGGCGGGGGTCCCGGCCGTTGGCGCGTCGCGGGTCTCGCACGGCGGCCGCGAGGGCGGAGGGGGCGCGCGCGGCCCGTGGGTCGCCATGGCTTGAACGGGCTCCCCACTGGACGGCAGCTCGTCGGGCGACCAACGAGGCCGCCGGAGCCGCAGCGGGGCCGCCCCCATAAGGCTGTAACTTGATGAGCAGCAAGAGAGCCTCAAATGGCTTTGGACTTAATTCTTTGTATCTACCCAAATATTTCATGGGATCATCTGATTACAGATTTTGAGAAGCAAAGAAATCTCAGCTATTTTAGCCCAACCCCTACATTCGGTAGATGAGGAAACTGAGGGTCAGAAAAAAAAAAAACAATGATGATAATCATGATCACATATTCAGTAAGCAGTGGAACCAGGATTTGAATAAAGATGTTTGATTTCAAACTGTTTGGTTTTTCTCCTTCAACATACTGATTAAAAGAACAAATGATAATAATTTTGGATTTGACTTGAAATTTCCCATACAAACAAGCTCTTTGTTACCCTGGTGTGTTTGTTTTTCAGCTGAACTGTCCAAAAAGTAATTTATAAATATTTAGAAATACTCTACTGAAGAATAGAATATGATGAGAGTAAGAAGAGAGCTACCAATTGCTTTAAGAGGCCTTAGGAGAGGAAAATTAATTTTCAGATTTGAAGAGAACAATGAGGGCAGCCTTCTGGAAGAAGGGTCATTTGAGCTCAACCTTCATGAATGTGTAATATTTCTATAGGTTGAGATGGATAAGTATGTGAGAAGCACTTTAGGAACAATAAATAGACTGACAACATATATTTTTTTTTTTATCCCTCCCATCCTCCTCCTGAAGCCAGCAAGCAATCTCATATATATAGTACATTATAATCATGTTAAACATATTTCCACATTAGTCATGTTGTGAGTGAAGAATCAGAATAAGAGGAAAAAAACACAAGGAAGAAGAAACAAACAAAAAAACAACAACATCAAAAGAGAAAACAGTATCTTTCAATCTGCATTCAGATTCCATAATTCTTTTTCTAGATGTGGAGAATATTTTCCATCATGAGTCTTTTGGAACTGTCTAGGATCATTATATTACTAAGAAGAACTAAGTCTATCACAGGTGATCACACAATATTACTGTTACTGTATGCAATGTTCTCTTGGTGCTGGGCACTTCATGTGAACAAAATGACTCCTGATCAATCATTCTCTGGAACTCATCTGCTGTGATGTGTCAAAGGCTCATTTGTTGTCATTCTCACAAGAATGGGAAGCCCACTGTGCAGCTGGTGGGTGCAAAGAATGGGGGCTTACAGGCCCCGTTTTAAACCCTAGTCCCTAATGTAAATGGACCCTCCACTTTTTCATCACTGGTACTGGTAACTCAAGGGTTACAATATATGTGCAAAAACTAGCTAACCAGAACACAATATTCCTAACCCTAATTTCCATAATTATTCTTTGGGTTTTTAGCCAATCAGGGAGGTGACACAGGGGCATTTCTTCAATCTTCCCCTATATAGACACAGCCCAGGAGTGGACCTAATTGAGACCAGCTCAGGGCTCCTTGAACTATGTGATCTTGTTTGCTGGGGGGGAAGGAGGGGATGGAGATCTTTTTCCTCAAACAGGTCCAGAGGAGTGTAATTTGAATGGCGAGTATTATATTCTTATTGAAAGGAGACCATTCCCCATTTCCTGACACTTCACTCAGTATCAAATCATGTAAGTCTTTCCAGGTTTTTCCGAAATCTTCCTGTTCATCATTTCTAACAGCACAATAGGATTCTTCATTCATACAGAACAACTTCTAACATTGAACATGTGAGAGTATCAATGAGTAATCCAATTTAGCTGGAGTAAAAGGAATTTTTTAAAAAGTATGTGGTAAAAGTGAGAAGAAAAGTATTTATTTGATAAAGTTGCTAAGTGTTAAGGCAGTCAGGTGACACAGTGGATGGAATATGGGGCTTGAAGTCAAACAGACTTTAGCTCAAATCCAGCCTCAATTACTTACTAGCTGAGTGACCCTAGGCAAGTCACCTAACCTCTGCCTTAGTATCCTCAATTGTAAAATGGAAATAGTAAGAGAACCCACTTTCCCAGGGTTGTTAGGAGGATCAAATGGTACAGTATTTGTAAAGTGTTTAGTATAGTACCTGGAATACTCTAGGCTCTTAACAAATTTCTGCTTCCTTCTTTTAAGAAAAAAAAAATATGACAAAATGAAACACCTTATTTTCTTTAGTTAATTGTAAACCAAGTTAGGTGAAATCTACACTATGCAGCTAAAAGTGTTCAAGAAAGATCTTGAAGGCCACAGAGATTACTCCCACCCCCACTTTACAGATGAAAAATCTGAGATCCAGAGAAAGGAAATAACTTAAGCATAGACACATAGATAGAAAATAGTTGAGGCAGGAGATTACACTGGGCCGTGAAAAGAATGTTGGACTTAGATTCATGAGTTCTAGGTTCAAATCTGGGTCTGGCCATTTACTATATAAATGACCTAGGGCAATGTAAGGGGCTAAAATTCTAGCTAGTCTGTCTAAAATATCTAATAAGTGGTCACCGATAAATTATAAGCTTTAACGAAAGTTAGACTTTTAAACATTTATTAAGGAGAATAAGAATTTTTTGAAGAGAAAGAGAAAGGCCTAGCTTCATCTATCCATTAAAGAGAGAGAGCATTCCTAGCTCCATTCTCCGCCAGAGTCCACACAAAAGAGAGTCAGCCAGCACACCAGCCTCCCCCTTCTTCCTCCCACAAGCAAACATCACTTCCTGACACCAAAGAAAAGATGCATGTTCTTGCCCTCAGAGACCTCCACCTCATGGCAGAGCTTTTCTACAATAAATCTCCAGCAGGTGGCATCATTCCAATCATTACTGCAAGATAAATAAACATTTTCAGCTACAGTTTCCTTTTCTGTAAAATGAGTAGTTCTCTTTTCTGTGTCTTTCAGGTAGAATTCCTGAGTCCTTCATTCTTATGTTAAACAGGAACATAAAGACTTGGGACTGGGGAGAATTCACTTTAGGGCATAGTGGTCCTTAGCTTGGCTTTCAGTTTACAGGCAGTTTGAAATATAATTGTTAAGACTTGGGCATAGGATTTTTTTTTCTTTTTTTCTTTCTTCTCTCTCTCTCTCTCTCTCTCACTCTCTCTATATATTTAGGGAGAGAGAGAGAGTCGAAAAAGTATGCCCCCTTTAATTTACAGACTATCTTTTTTTCCCCTCACAGAGATCTGTCTCCCTTTCCTCTCTTTTTCTATTTCAGCAAACATGAAAAAAGTCCCCTCTTCAAAAAAAAGAAAGAAAGAAAGAAAGAAAAAAAGAGGGGTATTGTTCCTTCTTTTATAGTTACATTATTGGAATAATTTTTATCCTGATCACTTCATCCACTTCCATATCAAAAATTTAAAGTTTGTAAGTATCATCTATCTATTGATCAATTTATCTATCTCTCACCTATCTATTTTTATAACTTTGGAGATGGTACAGGCAGACTTCTAGGAATTAGTGTCTAGTCTCCCTTCACTTATCTCTAGAAAAACAGGGAATTCATGGTGATGTAGGAGGCAAAAAAAAAGGGTTATCAGAAAAACCTAAGACTCAAGCTCTAATTCAGATATTATCTCTAAAAGGGATTCAGACCCCAGTTAATGGATATCTCACAAGTTAGGATGCTGAGTTCTCTTACCTCCAGAAATCAGTACCCATAACAGGAACAGACAGAGCTAGGCCATGAAGGCCTAAGACTATAACACTGATACATTGACAGGATATATACACTTAGACTAGGAATAAATGAAAAAATGAAGATGTTTTGAAACTAGCCATGGGAAACAGAGAGACATGTGTAGAAAAGGCCAAATTTGTTCCCAGATTCACCTGTAAACCCCCAAAACACACCTCCACAGTAAAAGGTACCCACCTCGGGGGTTGGTTTAGGACCCCAAGAATTCCAAATTAAGATAAACCCACCACTATACCTTCCAAATATGGAGATTATTATAATGAAACTGATAAATCAATTTATCCATACTATCAATATAACTGTCTTTCCTTTCCTTATTCAAGATACTTTTCCACTATTCTGGTTCTCTTACTGTGGTCACCCACAGTATTGCAATAAAACTTGGGAAACTGAATCACTGAGTCTTGTAATTCTTATGGGATGACTCACAATCAATTTGACCCCAAATTCAGCCCACATCAATGGCATGCTTTCTTGAACACTGGGATGCTAGGAGTTATCCTTACAACTGGATATCTACCTCCCATTGATTGGACCACACTTTGCTCTTTGTACCTTGGCTCAAGAGATAACTGTGGTTTGGAAAGCCTTTCTTTCTCACCTCCATCTGCCTATAACATTCTTGTTTTTTAAAACCTAACTTAAATGCTACTTTCTCTTTTAATGCCTCTCTCATTCTTCAATTGTCATTCTTCCTGTTTCAGATCTCCTGACACTTGCGATGTACTAATAATAATTTGTAATATTCTTCTACATAAACAGTTCTTGACCTGTGTGGGGTGGTGGGTGGGTGGTGGTAGTGGTAAGGTGATGTCTGAGATCATTAATGTCTTTGAATCCTTTCAATTTCCAAGACCCCTTGTTATAGGGGAAATAGGTGGGGGTTTGGGATAGGTGTAGGAGTGGGGGTTGGGGTCATTAGGAATTCCTCTTAAAGAATTACAACCTCTTGCACACAAATCCAATAGAATAAGATAATAGTTTATTTAGGGTCTGGGGAAAGGAAACCAAGAGAGAAATCCTTGGACTTCTCATAGGGAGAAAGGCATGGCCAGAGTATGGCTCTGAGATACCAATCTCCTGGAGCAGGAGACAGGCAGGTACTTTTCTAGAGGACTGATGGGGGTGACCATCTGACTGTGGAAAAGCCCCTTATTGAGGGAGGACCATCCCCCAGTGGTGGTAGCTGGGAGAGTTGGGTGAGGGGTGGCTGCAGATCTCTCAAGCTATCTCTCTCTTCCTCTCCCCACAATGGAAGCAGTCACACCTAATCTTCTCTCTCCAGGGGTGGGGGAGACTGGGATGAAGGGTGGGGGTCCTAGGGCTAGCTCTGGTGCCACTTATCTCTTTAGATGTGTCTGTCCTTTGGTTTACTTTCTCAAGGAGAAGGTTCTTTGATGTATCCCAGAAAATTTCTGGGGTGCTAGGCCCATAACACCCCTTATAAATATAGTGTAGACTTCATCCAACTTGTGTCAAACTTAAAAGGATTGAAGTACTTTATCTTGTCTTTTTTTTTTTTCACCTGGGGGAAGGGAACAGAAATTTATTAAGAGTCTACCATTCACCAGCTCCTGTCCTAAGCACTTTACAATTATTGTTTCATTTTATTATCCCAACAACAATGGTGTGTGTGTGTGTGTGTGTGTGTGTGTGTGTGTGTGTGTGTGTGTGTGTGTCTATGCCACGTGCACTGAGTGTGTGAGTGTGTTAGAGAAAAAAGCAGGCATCAGTGCTAGAGAGCTCCCATTTTTGGAGCCATATAAAGTAAAGTCTTGATGCCTACATTCCAGGTATTTTATAGAGGGGACTTTTGTTCAGGTCCAGGTTGAACCAAAAGGCCTCTCAGGCCTTCTATATTTAATTTTCTGTGGTTTTGTAATTTTTCTAATGCATTTTTTCTCCAGCTAATTGCTCTCACAATGAATCTTAGGGCCTGGAATAAATCCTCCTACCCAGGAAACCTGTTTGTTGTTTAAAAAAAAAAAAGGAAGAAAGAAAGAAAAAGAGAAAAAGAAACTTCCCCATTGAAATGTATGCTTGCTTGCACTGCCCAAAAAATGTGCATTGAAGCAATTTAAAGAGATGAGTTCAGAGAAGCTAGATTCAATATGGAGCGTTTAAATTCTGAGAATCAGCAGGGACCCCTATTCAGAAAGCCAAAAGGAAATGAAGAAGTGGCTCTAATAAAAATTTACCAGGAAGCCAATGGGGTTTAGTCAGAAACTTCACACTATCTTTGTCTCTCTGCAACCCCTTATTTATCTGAGTTTACTCTCATTCCATTTGTTAAAGGGTGAATATTGTCTTTATTACAGGAAAGAAAAATGATCTGAGGTGAAGAGGGCATAGAAAAATTTGAAAAAAAGGGAATAGAGAGAAACACACACAGAGAAAGACAGAAAGAGGCAGAAATAGGCAGAGAGATATGGAGACAGAGAAACAGAAAGGCAGGCAGGAAAACATTGACAGAGGTAGGTACACAGAGACACAAAGAAAGAACAACACTGAAACACAGAGACAGACCAGGAGATGTTGGAAACAACACAGATCTAGAGAGAGAAAGAGAGAGAGAGAGAGAGAGAGAGAGAGAGAGAGAGAGAGAGAGAGACCTAGCTAGAGATTGCAGCTTTGGTAAATGGGGAGAGGAGGCCTGTTCAAATATTTAAGGTAAACACTATAATCATGGCCAGAGATTTTGACAATTATTTGTTAATCTCTGAAAAGTATCAGAGGTAAGAGCTATAGAATGGAAATTATAAACTAGATATTTTACAGGACCTAGAAATCTCCATTGAATCAAATGTCAAAAGCAAAGGCATGAACTAAGTTTTACTTAAGATCCAGCAATATTTGAAAGGAGAAATATTAGAAAAGCGGAACGGTTTTGGAAGAAGAAGAGGAAGTAGAGAAGAAATTTTCAACATTTGCTGGATTATGGAGAAAGCAAGGGAGTTCCTAAAAAAACAAAAACAAAATCTACTTCTCTGTCACTGATTACAATGAATCCTTTGACTGTGTGGATAATAACAAAATGTGACAAGTCTTCAAAGGGATGGGAGTGCTGGATTATCTTCCTTGTCTATCGAGGAACCTGTATGTGGGCCAAAAAGCAATAGTTTAAACCAAACATGGAACAACTGATAGGTTTAAATTTGGGAAAGGATTATGAGGAGGCTATATATTGTCACTTTAAAAAAAATTAGCATATATTCATAGTACATCATGTGAAATGCCAGGCTGGATGAATCAAAAGTTCGAATTAAGGGTTCTGGGGGAAAAAAAAAAACATATTATCAATCTCAGACCTACAGATGATACAACTCTGATGACAGAAAATGAAGAGGAATTAAGAAGCCTTTTGATGAGGTTGTAGGAGAAAAGTATAAAAGCTAGATTGAAGCTTACATTAATAAACAAACAAATAAAAACAACAATAAAAATCTAAGATCTTGGCAACTGACCCCATCATTTCCTGGTAAATAGGCAAAAATTAAACTGATGCAGTTGTCAGATTTTATATTTGGGTGCTCAAAGGTCACTTAATGAAATTAAAAGACTCTTGCTCCTTGCAAAGATAGCTTTGGCAAATCTGGACAGCATACTAAAGAACACAGACAACATCTTGCTGCTAAAGGTCCATAGAGTCAAAACTATAGTTTTTTCCAGTAGTTATTCATGACTGTTAGAGTTGGATTGTAAAGAAAGTTGAACCCCACCACATCTACAGTTTCAAACTATGGCGCTGGAGAAGACTTTTTCGAGTCCCTTGGACCACAAGTAGATCAAATCACTCAATACTTAAAGAAATAAATTCAGACTTTTGACAAGAAGGTCAAATACTGAAGCAGAAGCTTAAATAATTTGGCCACATAACGAGACAATGGGATTCATTGCAAAAGACCCTGAAGTTGGAAAAGTTTAAATGCAAAAGGAAAAGGAAACAGCAGAAGATAAGATGGATAGATGATACCATGAAAACAATGAACATGAACTTGGCCAGACTTCAAGAGAATAGAATAGAAGTATCTGCTGTGCCTATGGTCCATGGAGTCATACACAAATGAAAAAATAACAGGCACAAAATAATGTCCATATGCAACTTGGAAGTCCTGAAAAGGCTTTTTTGCACAATGGAATAAAATAAGATCATGATACAAATCAAATGTAATAGGATTAGATGAGAGCGAGAAGCTAAATTGGAAAGTGGATAGTGCTAGACCTGGAGTCAGAAAGATGAGTTTTCCTGAGTTCAAATTTGGCCTCTGACTCCAGCTGTGTGATACTGGGCATGCCACTTAACCCTATTTACCTCAGTTTCCTGATCTAGAAAAAGAATTGGAGAAAGAAATGGCAAATCACTCCAGTATTTTTACTAAGAAAACCTCAAATGGGTCATGAAGAGTAAAACTTGACTGAAACAACTCACTGAACAACAATTGAAATAGACACAGATCATAGAGATCACATACAATTTTCAAATATCAAATCTCCTTGACTTTTAAAGTCCTCCAACCTGACTCTCCTACACTTCCAGTCTTCTTACGTACCACTCTGCTGCCACACTCTGTCATCCAGTGATGCTAGTGTCCTTGCTCTTCCTCCAACATAACATCTAATCTGCTCCAAGTATCCCCCCACCACAACACACACTCTGATGCTTAGAACTCTCCTCATATCCACCTCCTGACTTCCCTAGCTTCCTTGGAGTCTCAGTTAAAATCCAGCCTTTGGAAATGAACCTTCTCAAGCCTCCTTAATATTAATGCGGCATCTTTAAGGTTATTGCAATTTTTCCCTATCTATAGTTTATTTGTAAATAGTTGTTTGCCTGATATCTGTACGTTTAGACTGTGAGCTACTTGAGTGCAAGGGATTTTGTTGGTTGTTTTTTTTTTTTCCTTACTTTCTATTCTGTTCTTTTCTCTTTTTGAATTTATTTTTGCCTTTCTTTGTATCCTCAACACAGTGCCTGGAATTTAGTAATTGTTAAAAGGTGATTGACTGATAACTGACTGACTGAAAATCAATCAATAATGATTTATTAAATACCTACTAAGTGTCTACAGAAAAAAAAATGCTAGCAGATGGATTCCAGTGACTGTTTTGCATCAAGTCAAGGTCTAGGAACCAACTTTTGCCCCAGTACTGGAAGATACCTATAGTAGGAATATAACACTAAAGCCAAAGAAATAGTGAATCCTTTAGGCATCCTAGAATTGTCCATCTAGACACTTAGAAGAAAGATAGCTTCTGGCACCATGCCATCTTTGGGGTTAAGAGATGTGCAGATAGGGCAGCTAGGTGGTGCATTGGATAAAGCACTGGCCCTGGATTCAGGAGGACCTGAGTTCAAAGCCAGCCTCAGACACTTGACACTTACTAGCTGTGTGACTTTGGGCAAGTCACTTAACCCCCATTGCCCCACAAAAAAAAGAAAAATAAAAGAGATTTGCAGATATGGACTCATAAAAGATATGGACCCTATTAGTCATGAAAAGAACAACTCAGGAGGTTGTCATTCCTATTGTATGAATGAAAAAAAAAAGTCCATGCCTTTGGTTTCATAATTGATGAGAAAAGAGTGATTATAATGAAGAGGATGAGGAGGAAGATGAGGAATTTGGGGGTCCAATTGATTGTGAGTCATCCCAAAAGAATTACAAGACTCAGTGACTCAGTTTCCTAAGTTTTATTGCAATACTGTGGGTGACCACAGGGAGAGAACCAGAATATTGGAAAGGTGTCTCTCAAATAAGGAAAGGAAAGACAGTTATATTTATAGTATGGATAAATTGATTATCAGTCTCATTATAATAATCTCCACCTTGGGGAGGTACAGGGGAGGGCTTATCCTAATTTGGAGTTCCTGGGGGTCCTAATACAACCCGCAAGGGGCTTACCTTTTTCTGTGGAGGTGTTTTTTGGGGATTTACACATCATAACATGAATCTGGGGACAAATTTGGCCTTTTCTGCACATGTCTCTTTCTGATTCCCATGGTTAGTTTCAAAATAGAATCACTTTTTCATTAGAATTTCTATAGGTTGTCTTTTTCCTTTATTGTTATTTTGACCTGACCCGCTCTGGTCCGTTATGGATGTTGATCAGTATGGGTATGAAAACCGAACATAAGTTATCCATTAACTGGGATCTGACTCCCTTTTAGAGCTAATATCTGTATTACAGCTTGGGTCTTAGGTTTTTTCTATTAACCCTTTTTTGCCTCCTACATTATAACTAGAGAAAAAAGAATTGCCCATATTAGGCCCTAACAAAATGTTTTTTGAATTGGCTCCTGATTTTAGTGGAGATTTATTAATAAGGAAGCTTGAATCATCCTTTCCAAGGTTATTTTCCATCTAATTTCTGTAACATTTGCAGGATAAAAATCAGGGCTATACCTCTGATCTCACTGATGTTGGAGCTCCACTTTCTCTAAATTTTGTCAAGATCAGTTGCCTAGAACATTAAAAGATTAAGTGCCTTGCCTGGGAACACATAGACAGTATGCTTGAGAGGCGTGATTTGAAACTAGGTCTTCCTGGACCCAAGGATGGCTTTTATCTAGTACGCTGCCAGTGTCCATCCAATTTATGCATATTGACTTCCATGTTAGCTTTCCCATTGGGCTGGGAGCTTCCTTTTGCCTTTCTTTGTATCTCTAGCACTGGGACATAAGAAGGACTTAAAAAATTTGGACTGATTGATTGACATAAATAACTTAAAAGGTCATCTAGTGTGAGGCTCTTAATAATTGAAGAAATTGGAATCAGGAAAAGGAAAGTGACTTGTTCCTTCACCTCTGACCTTTTTTCTTTGTGCTAAGAAAATTTCCAGCACTATGCCATGTTCCTACATGATCTGTACTTGTCCAAGTTGCTTATTTATAGAAGAACCTATCCATCTCACTCTCCTAAATACATATGCAGATGTAATCTTCATGGAGAAAAAGCAGTGACAGAGAAGCTATATTTCTCTCTGCTCTCCATTATGTCAGCAACTTAGCCCTGATGATATGTTTCCTGGTAATGCAGAGAAATGTGGAAAGAGATAGTTGATCTGTATTGTCAATCCCTCTATGTCACCAAAGACATTTGGCAAAAGACCCCTAGAGGCTATCTGATGCCTGGAAAGAACTGGTACTGCTAGAGTAAATTAAATTTGCATTCACTGTATATATTGTTAATGCTATTACATATTTTAAAATACATGGATGCACCAGCTGGTGTGTATCCCTGCTTTGTAATACAGAGTCATCTCCTTATATTAAGGCCTATGTATCCACTTTGAAGATTTCAGGCGGGTCTGTCATGCATAATGGAAATGTAAAGTGGCATGGACTGGAAGAGACTGGGTGTAGGAGGGGACTGGGGTTCATTTGCAGTTTCTGGGCTCTCTGCATTCTGTGGGTGTGTTATTTTCAGTTTTGAAATAAGTGATAACTCAATGCAGTGATTCATTACCTTAAGATGGCCGGCAGCCTTGAATAAGCTTTTCTCAGCTTCTCTTGAAAATGAATTTTTCCCATAACTTTCTTTCTTTATGAAGCCCCCCCCCCATTCCTAAGATTGCTTGCATGCCAAATATCAATCAGGTTGAAGCAGGAGCTGCTTAGAAATATACTTTTTTATGTCTGGATTCTACAAGACTAGAGTCATGTACCACTTTGGTGGCTCAGCAGATTACAGTTTGAGTCAAAGGTTTTTTTGAAATCAGAGGACTTGGCTTGAATTCCTGACTCTGAAACAACTGTTTTTTCATCATTGGAGATTGGCAAGCAAAGAATGGGTGGAGCTTCTTTAATGACATTGGCAAGTGAGAGATGTTTTAGAATATGGGTTGGTGTATTTGGCTGCTGAGGTCCTTCTAATACTCAAAATATATACCCCACATGATCTCAGTCATGCCATTTACCTTCTTTTGGCTTCTGGCTTTTTCATTTGAAAAAAAAATGAGAGTCTGACATTAGCTGGCTTCTAAGATTTGTCTAACATCTATATCTATCATCCTTTAATTTTGTAGCAGTACACAAGAGCATTCATGACATCTGCTCAGCAATTAAAAGGATTCCTGGAATGAGACATATCATAATGCAATTATGTCCATTATACAATGAATCCGTTAGGATGGGTTCCTAACCTTCATCTCAAACTCTAATCTAATATATTTTTTGTGTGTGCGCACGCGCACACACACACACACACACACACTCAAATTAGAGGCACTGAACTAAGATAAATATATACTCTTCTAATTCAGACAGGATTGGATTGGAGAGAGGAGAGAATCAGAAATGGAAAGAAAACTGGAAGAGAAGGACAAAAGGAGAGAGGAAGAGAAAGGATAAGAGACAGGGAAGGGAATGAGTTAGGGAAGAAGGAAGAAAGGGAGGAAGGAAGGAAAGAAGGAAGGAAAATTGGAGAGAAGGAAGGAGTCTAGTATGATGTCTGACAGAGTAGGTACTTAATAAATACTTGTTCAATTAAGTTGCATTGAATTGAGTTGAACTGAGTTACCTTGATAACTTGTTCTTAGGCTTAGTAGCTCTGTCATAATATATGTTTGTTGAATATAGAAGAATAGAATTGTTGAAAAATCCTTTGCAGTTAAGTCCAAGATAACCTGCCAAGAAATAATCATATGATGTGCCCAGAGCAAACATGTATGTCTTTAGCATCATTCTCCAATGGCTTAGCCACAATTTTTCTTCCTTCCAGTACTACACTACTATTGGGGAAGAGAAAACATGAGCCACTTCTTCCATTTATATTTCTTATGGATTACTATATAACCATAATGCAGTAAAATCCTTAAGAAATGGCTTAGAACATGTATATGTTGTTTGCAGGTAGCAGGGCAAGAGAAAAAGGGAAACACAAAAAAACCAAGATTCCACAAAGCAAGAAAGAAAATAAGTAAAAACTGTTTTGTATCTCAGAGACAATCCTGGATTGTTGTTTAACTCTAATTGACAGGACATTTGTTGGCAGAGGAATAGCTTCTGAATGGATGAAACATGACTTGCCTGGGAAACTCAGCAGGCCAGTGCCACCCCAATTCTTGTCAGGGGGATGAGGTCGGCAGAAAGTAAATGAAATCCTCCCTCATGGTTCTTCCACCAATATATTCTCAAATTTCCCTGTTGAGTCCAGTGAAGTTAATTGTCCCCTTGTGTCCTGGAAGTGACAGTGTGAATGCCTGTTCTTTGGTTCATTGGATAATAAAGTTAGACATGAAAGGATACTCCTATTACCCATTTGCCTCTATCTCATGTGCCCCTAGAATCAACTCACTCTTATCAAAGTCTTTTGCTCAAATGTCACAGAAGAAAGTGCAAGTAGAATAATTCTCCACATTAACTAGTGTTCATTCTTCCATAAACACATTCAGAATCGTGGAAAGAGTGGTCTGAAAATTAAAATAACAATGGTAGTGAGGCTTATATGTGATATAGGTAACAGTCTGGTCCACAGGCTCAGGAAGATCCCTCTTTCCTCTGGGGTTCAGGAAGAGCTCATCTTTACAATCTGACTTTTTATTGCTCAAGGTCATAATCCCTAAAGATGTTTCTTCCTTTCAATGCACATGTTTCAGTTGTCCATGTGTGCCTTAGTTTCCTGATTGAATCAGTGATTCTTCCTCATCCAATATAGGTCCCTCACAACTCTATAGCCAATGGGTGCAGTAGAAAGAAATACCGAAGTTCTCCTCCGCCCCCCCCCCAAGTGGTCACCTATCCATGTAGCTTCAGAGGGCTCAAACTCTAATATTCACCCAGAAACTAGGTATTTAATACTGCAAGACTCAAACCTAAGTTGCTGGTTTAGCTGAATATATTGTTGTCTTCCTGATTAAAAAATAGTTCAAATCCCATAAAAGTATCATGATATAGACACATTTTATTTTCACATGAAACACTCATCTTTTATGATTTCACCCACTTATTCTATCAACTGAATTTGTAGGGGAGGAATCATATGGACCTTCCCATTAAAAAGTAGCATCAAGGGGGCGGAGCCAAGATGGCGGAGAGGAAGGAACAAGTTGCGTGAGCTCTCCTGTTCCCTCAAAAAGAACATTAAATCAAGCCTCTGGACTGATTCTGAAACTACAGAACCTGCAAAGAGACAGAGAGACACAGTCTTCCAACCAGAGATAATTTAGAAGACTTCAGGAAAAGGTCGGTCTGACTCGGGCAAAAGGGAGGCCCAGTGCAGGGCAGCAATCCAGCGCCGAGGAGGTCAGGACAAGTCAGCAGGGAGCTGCGGGTCACAGCTGAACAACTGAGGCCCCTGGAACCTGGCTCAAAAATCTGGTGGCCAAGAAGGACAGTGGAAAAACCTACCTCCACTGGCCGGGAGGCCCACGAACGGGTCAGGTGGGAACAGACACCAGGAGCAGGCGCCTGGCTGGCCAAGCACACCCAGACAGGAAATTCAGGGGGGCGAACAGCACACACTATAAAGGCCTCAGAGTAAAAAGCCAGTGACACAGCACCTATACCCCTGCACAAGAAGCCCAAAACAGGGACCCTGGTTCCCCAAGAGCAGACCTCAACTTAAAAAATAAATAAATAAATTGCAATAATGAGTAAGAAGCAAAAAAGAGCCCTCTCCATTGAGAGTTTCTGTATCAATAGGGAAGAAGCCAATGCAAATCCAGATGAGGACAATACCCTCAAATTGCCTACATGTGAAGCCTTATGGGGGAAGGTGAATTGGTCTCAAGAATAAAAAGCCTTCCTGGAAGAGCTCAAAAAAGATTTTAAAAATCAAGTGAAAGTGGTAGAAGAAAAAATGGGGAGAGAAATGAAAGCAAAACAAGAAAACTATGAAAAAAGAATCAGCAGCTTGGAAAAGGAAGCACAAAAATTGACTGGCCAAAAGGAAAAAAAAAAAGAGCGTAATTTCACTGAAGAAAACAATGCCTTAGTAAAAAAGGTACATAATCTCACTGAAGACAACAATGCCTTAAAAATTAAAATGGGACAGTTGGAAGATAAGGAATCCATGAGACACCAGGAATCAGTCAAGCAGAATCAAAAGAATGAAAAAATAGAAGAAAATGTAAAATACCTCATTGGAAAGAAAACTGATCTGTAAAACAGATCAAGGAGAGAAAATTTGAGAATCATTGGTCTGCCTGAAAGCCATGACCAGAAAAGGAATCTAGACACCATATTCCAGGAAATTATTAAGGAGAACTGCCCTGATATCATAGAATCAGAGGATAAAATCATCGTTGAAAGAATACACCCATCACCTCCTGAAAGAGACCCAAAAAGGAAAACTCCAAGGAATATTGTAGCCTAATTCCAGAATTATCAGGTGAAGGAGAAAATACTCCAAGTATCCAGAAAGAAGCAATTTAAATGTCATGGAGCCACAGTCAGGATTGCTCAGGACCTGGAAGTTTCAACATTGAAGGACAAAAAGGCTTGGAATATGATATTCTGGAAGGCAAAGGAGCTTGGATTGCAGCCAAGAATCTATTACCGAGAAAAAACTGAGCATTCTCTTTCAGGGGAAAAGATTGACATTTAATGACCTTAGAGACTTTCAATCTTTCCTGGCAAAAAGAACAGAACTGAATAGAAAATTTGATCTTAACATACAAGACTCAAGAGAAGTTTAAAAGGGTAAACAGAGGGAAAAAAAAAGGATTACTCAATTAGGTTAAACTGCTTATATCCCTACACGGGAAGATAATACTCATAACTCTTAAGAACTACAAATGTATTTGGGCAGAGAGAAGGAGTTTACACAGAGGGTATAAATATAAATTGTCTTTGATGTGATGATACAAAAAAAAATTAAGGGGTTAAAAAGGGAGTCTAAGGGGAAGAAAGGAAAGGGGAGGTGGAATGGGATGAATTATATCATATGAAGAGGTGAAAAAAACTATTACAATAGAGGGAAAGAAAGGAGGGGTGAATATTGTTTCAACCCTACTCTCATTTGATTTGATTCAAAGAGGGAATAAGATATATGTTCATTGGGATAAAGAAACTTAGCTCCTTCTTGAGGGAAGCAAAAGGAGAAGGGAAAGGGGGGAACTGATAGAAGGGAGGACAAAAGCAAGGGAGAAAAGGGTAAAGAAAAGAGAGGGGGGTGATAAAAAGGGAGGACAGATTGGGGGAGGCAGGGGTAAGAAGTAAAACATCGGTGAGGAAGAATAGGGTGAAAGAAGGGGGGAAAAGTACAAAGGGGGTAAATAAAATGGAGGGGAATAGACAGTCAGTAATAATAACTGTGAATGTGAATGGGATGAACTCTGCTATAAAACAGGAATGAATTGCAGAGTGGATTAAAAACCAGAATCCTACAATATGCTGTTTACAAGAAACCCATTTGAAGCAGAGAGATACACACAGAGTAAAGGTAAAAGGCTGGAGCAGAATATGCCTCAGCTAAAGTAAAAAAGGCAGGGGTAGCAATCCTTATCTCAGACAAAGTGCAGGCAAAAATAGATCTCATTAAAAGAGAAAAGGAAGGAAATTACACCTTGCTTAAAGGTACTATAGATATTCAAGTAATATCAATATTAAATATGTATGCGCCAAGTGGTATAGCATCCAAGTTCTTAGAGGAGAAGTTAAATGAGTTACAGGAGGAATTAAACAATAATACTATACTAGTGGGGAACCTGAATCTCCCCCTCTCTGAATTAGATAAATCTAGCCAAAAAATAAATAAGTAAGAAGTGAAAGAGGTGAATAGATTACTAGAAAAGTTAGACACGATAGATGTCTGGAGAAAATTGAATGGGGATAGAAAGGAATATACCTTTTTCTCAGCAGTACATGGCACATTTTCAAAAATTGACCATGTATTAGGGCACAAAAACATCATAGTCAAATGTAGAAAGGCAGAAATAGTAAATGCATCCTTCTCAGATCATGATGCAATAAAAGTTACATGTAAGAAAGAGCCAGGGAAAAGCAGAATGAAAATCAATTGGAAACTAAATAATTTCATTCTAAAGAATGAATGGGCCAAACAACAAATCATAGAAACAATCAATAACTATATCCAAGAGAATGACAATAATGAAACAACATACCGAAATCTATGGGATGCAGCCAAAGTAGGGCTTAGGGGAAAATTTATGGCTCTAAATGCTTACATGAATAAAAAAGAAAAAGAGGAGATTAATGAATTGGGCGTACAACTTAAAAAGCTAGAAAAAGAACAAATCAGAAATCCCCAATTAGATACTAAACTAGAGATCCTGAAAATTAAAGGAAAAATTAATAAGATTGAAAGCAAAAAAAACTATAGAATTAATCAATAAAACTAAGAGCTGGTTTTATGAAAAAACCAATAAAATAGATAAAATATTGGTTAATTTGATTAAAAGAAAAGAAAGAAGAAAACCAAATCACCAGTATCAAAAATGAAAAGGGTGATGTTACCACCAATGAAGTGGAAATTAAATCAATAATTAGGAATTATTTTGCCCAACTGTATGCCAATAAATTTGACAATCTAAATGAAATGGATGAATATTTACAAAGATACAAACTGCCCAGGTTAACTGAAGAGGAAATAAAATCCTTAAGTAAACCCATATTAGAAAAAGAAATTGAACAAGCCATTAATGTACTCCCTAAGAAAAAATCCCCAGGGCCAGATGGGTTTATGGGTGAATTTTACCAAACATTTAAAGAACAATTAATTCCAATATTATACAAATTGTTTGGAAAAATAGGTGAAGAAGGAGTTCTACCAATTTCGTTTTATGACACAAATATGGTGGTGATATCAAAACCAGGCAAAGCAAAAACAGAGAAAGAAAATTATAGACCAATTTCCCTAATGAATATTGATGCAAAAATCTTCAATAAGATATTAGCAAGGAGATTACCACAAGTGATCACCAGGATAATACACTATGTCCAGGTGGGATTTATACCAGGAATGCAGGGCTGGTTCAACATTAGGAAAACTATTAACATAATTAACCACATCAATGAGAAAACCAACCAAAATCATACGATTATCTCAATAGATGCAGAGAAAGCTTTTGACAAAATACAACACCCATTCCTAATAAAAACACTGGAGAGTTTAGGAATAGGGGGCGCTTTCGTTAAAATAATAAACAGTATCTACCTAAAGCCATCACCAAGTATTATATGCAATAGAGATAAATTAGAGGCCTTCCCAGTAAGATCAGGGGTGAAACAGGGATGTCCATTATCAACCCTATTATTTAATATGGTACTAGAAATGTTAGCTTTAGCAATCAGAGAAGAGAAAGGAATTAAAGGAATTAGAATAGGCAAGGAGGAAACAAAACTATCACACTTTGCAGATGATATGATGGTATACTTAAAGAATCTTAGAGAATCAACTCAAAAATTACTTGAAACAATTAACAACTTTAGCAAAGTAGCAGGATATAAAATAAATCCACATAAATCATCAGCATTTCCATACATGACCAACAAAGTCTAGCAGCAAGAGATAGAAAGAGAAATTGCATTTAAAGTAACGGTAGATAATATAAAATACTTGGGAGTCTATTTGCCAAGACAAACCCAGGAACTCTAAGACCACAACTACCAAACACTCTTCACACAAATCAAATCAGATCTAAATAATTGGAAAGATAACAATTGCTCATGGATAGGCAGAGCTAATATAGTAAAAATGACAATACTGCCTAAATTAATTTACTTATTCAGTGCCATACCAATCAGACTACCTAAAAATTATTTTACAGAGCTAGAAAAAATAATAACAAAATTAATCTGGAAAAACAAAAAATCAAGAATATCCAGGGAAATAATGAAAAAAAAATTAGAAGGAAGGTTGGTTAGTGGTACCAAAACTGGAACTTTACTATAAAGCGGCAGTCATCAAAACAATCTGGTACTGGCTAAAAAATAGAGTGGTAGATCAATGGAATAGGCTAGGCACAGAAAATGCAGTATTAAATGACACTAGTAATGTAGTGTTTAATAAACCCAAAGACTCCAGCTTCTGGGATAGGAACTCAGTATTTGACAAAAACTGCTAGGAAAACTGGAAGATAGTATGGCAGAAATTAGGCATAGATCAACATCTTACACCTTATACTAAAATAAGCTCAAAATGGATACACGATTTAGACATAAGAGGTGATACCATAGGCAAATTAGGAGAGAAAGGAATAGTCTACCTATCAGATCTTTGGAAAGGAGAACAGTTTATGACCAAACAAGAGATAGAGTATATTATAAAATGCAAAATGGATGATTTTGATTACATTAAATTAAAAAAAAATTGTACAAACAGAAGCAATGCATCCAAAATTAGAAGGAAGGCAGAAAGCTGGGAAACAATTTTTTTGGCCAGTACTTCTGATAAAGGCCTCATCTCTAAAATATATAGGGAACTAAATCAAATTTATAAGAATCCAAGTCATTCCCCAGTTGAGAAATGGTCAAAGGATATGAACAGGCAGTTTTCTGATGAAGAAACCAAAGCTATCTATTCCCATATGAAAAAAATGCTCTAAATCACTATTGATTAGAGAGATGCAAATTAAAACAACTCTGAGGTACCACCTGACACCTTTCAGATTGGATAAAATGACAAAAAAGGAAAATAATAAATGTTGGAGAGGCTGTGGGAAAATTGGAACACTAATGCATTGTTGGTGGAGCTGTGAACTGATCCAACCATTCTGGAGAGCAGTTTGGAATTATGTCCAAAGGGCAATAAAGCTGTGCATACTCTTTGACCCAGCAATACCACTTTTGGGTCTTTTTCCCAAAGAAATCATGGAAGGGGGAAAGGGACCCACATGTACAAAAATATTTATAGCTGCTCTTTACGTGGTAGCAAGGAATTGGAAGTTGAGGGGGTGCCCATCAATTGGGGAATGGCTGGACAAGTTGTGGTATATGAATACAATGGAATACTATTGTGCTGTAAGAAATGATGAGCAGGAGGAGTTCAGAGAAACCTGGAGGGTCTTGCTTGGACTGATGATGAGTGAGATGAGCAGAACCAGAAGATCATTGTACACAATATCATCAACATTGAGTGTTGACCTACTGTGATGGACTCTATTCTTTTTACCAATGCAATGGTACAGAAGAGTTCCAGGGAACTCATGATAGAAGAGGATCTCCAAATCTAAGAAAAAAAAAAAAACTGTGGAGTATATATGCTGAATGAACCATACTTTTTCTTTTGTTTTTGGTGCTGTTGTTTTTACTATTTTGAGGTTTTTCATCATTGCTCTGATTTTCCTCTTATAACATGACTAATTCAGAAATAGGATTAATGTTATTATGTGTATATATATATATATAACCTATATCAGATTATCTGCTGTCTAGGGGAGGGCGGAGGTAGGGGATGGAGGGAGAAAATTCTGAAATTGGAAAGCTTGTATAAACAAAAGTTGAGAGCTATCTTTACATGTAACGGAAAAATAAATAAATATTTTTTAAAAAGTAGCATCAAAAACTTTGTGCTGTTTGTCATAATTAATTATAGAAGTGTTTAAAGCCATATCTTCTATATATTATCAATCATCTCTCTCTATTACCTCTATACTATTTATCTATCCATTCTTTCTATCTATTTATCTTTTTAAAGTTTCTCCTAAATAATAGTCATAAAATTCAAGAAAATTACTTTTTTGTAAATAACTAGACCATCTAAATGAGGTATAATACAAATAGCAGAAATTAAAGGATGCGCAATTGATAGAATGAATATTGTAGAGGACCATGACATCGAGATGTGATGTCATAACTTTCAGTGAATTGGATTTAAGTGAGGGAAGGTTTTGCAAAGTCACTTCCAAATGGGTCTTGTGGAAGAATATACATCAGCACAACTGGAAATGGCCCAAGATGCAGTGGAGGACATTTTGTAAACCTGTTCTGGACATATGTAGTGGAAGGCCATATACCCCTACCCTAATACTTCAGTGAAGCTGTACTCTGACTCTTAAAAGTATAGAGAAAAAACAAACACAGATTTGAGGTTAGGTGTAATTATTCTTTCCCTTCCTTCCTCCTTCTACTTCTCTTCCCTTAGCCTTTTTAAAGGCAAAAACTATGAGCTGCAACTACTGCGATGAGGAGCCTCTCCCCTGTTCAGATACCATGTGGCCATGAATATACAATGTACTTGTCTTGTGTCTCTTATCTGTATTCTTTTTTAATTGTAGGTGGATGAGCATTAAGAAGCATAAAAAAACAGGTTACAATTAATTTCAGTACTTCAAAAGTTTGTAAAAGGCATTAGAGGTCTCACGATTTGATTAAATTTACAGAGATTGCCAACAGCCACCTCCAAGTCTTGTGAAGAGCTAACAACCATGAGGTCTGGCTGAATTGACCCAACCTAGTAGGGGACTGAACTGTTACCCAGAAATGAGACAGATCATCCATTAGCTATTGCACAAACTTGGTGGAGATTCTGTGAAAGTAGAAAAGGACTCATAGACTAAGGATCTACTTAAAGTTTCAGTCTGCTCTTCCAATGGACTGAATTGGTGTGGAAATGAAAGTGAGTTATCAAAATTTAAGAGGCATTAAGCTCTGTGTCCTCATTATATGTTCTTAGTATTTTTTTGTTGAAAAATTTCATTGATATTAAAGGATCTAAGAGATCAACTGGTCAATTGATATTGTGATGGAGGATGAAAATTAGAAATGTTAGTAATGAATCCTAACACCTCAGTTATCCCTAAAACTCTGAATGGAAAAGGAAAACTCCCTATATGAAGCTTCTGGGGATTTAGTACTGTGAGTAAAACTGAAGTTACTGAACCCAAAGTCTACACTACAAATGTACAGATGAAAAACATTTATTCAGTACTATTTATAAGTCAAAATACACTCAACTGTCTTAAATGCAGTTTTTGTATAAAAATCAATACAAAAGTACAATCAAAGATCATTTTTAAATGCCTACTATGAGCCAGATGCACTAAGTGATGGGTAAACAAGGAAAGATAAAATATAATCCCCAATGTCAAGGAATTTACATTCTCATGGGAGGCACAACATAAAAAGAATTATGAGGAGACAAGGTATTTACAGGGTAAACTGGGAATAAATGACAGAGAGAGGGTACTAGTCTTAAAGGATGTCAGTAAAGGTTTCTGAAGGTGAAACTTGACCTGGCCTTAGAAGAAAGCTATAGAAGACAGGAAATAGAGGGATACTCTATAAATGTAAATATATAAAATATATGCATAAGTAACTATGAGTAAATATTTACCATGAATAAATATTTTATCTATATGTATAAATGTATGTAAATACAATGTGTAGGTGGAACCATAAAACAGGATATAGATATGTCTATGTTTGTGTATTTATTATGTATACACATACTGCATATGCATATGTGTATGCCTAAATGGTATGTGTTTGTGTGTGTATATATATATATACTTATAGACATGTATACACACAAATACATATGTATATATACATATACACACACTGAAGGTTTCTGAAGGTAAATTTTGATATATATGAATATGTGTATATAAACACAACATACATATACATATGTAGTAGGTACACACATATATAATGTATACATGTGTCTGTGTCTGTGTCTGTGTGTATGTAATACTAGGGAAGGAGCTGCTAGAGAGGAGGGACTATAAGCCAGTCAATGTACTCATTGTGGAGCATAAACTAGAGGTTTGTTTACCAATGATATTTGAATTTTGATTGAGTTGTAAGTATAGATTGAGGGCACATCAAAATAGTAGATGTTATGGAGTAGTTAAAGTTGGTAGAGGGAGAGCCTAAAAAAGGGGGTAATGTGGAAATATTTTACATAATTACACATTTCTAATTTATATCTGATTATTTATTGTCTCAGTGATGGGGGGATAGAATGGATAGAATTTGGACTTCAAAACTATAAATAAAAATGTTAAAAAATTGAAAACAAAATGAAAGTCTGGAATAAGGAGTACTGTCCTGAACCTGGACGAATGAATCAGCATAAATGATTGAAAGTGTGACCCATTATGGAAATAGTGGCTAGATAAGTTGTATTATCAGGATAGAGCCAGGCATCAGTAAGAACCAAGGAATTAAAAGAAATGGGAATGGAAAAAAAATAAGATGAAGGCAAATGTGTTACCTTTGAAGTAGACATTCCAGTG